>NW_023995784.1:0-74636 GCF_015586225.1 Lucilia sericata | reverse complement strand
AAGTATTTGACAATAAATAAGACACAAAAAATATATAATTTTATTATATCTTTTTCATGGGAAAGAAATGCGAAAAAGAAACAAAAATATGAAATGAATTTAAGTTTTTAGCATTTCATGCCATGTCAACATTTAAGTACTCCACTCGTATCAGCTTAAAAACAAACAATTCAAATGATATATGAGTAAAAACAACAACAATAACAATAAAAAAAAACTGCAAAAAACAACAACAATGATAACACAAGACAATAAACAAATAAACATTAATAATAAAGCAATAAACAAACTGGAACAAAAATTGTTTTTATTATTAAGTGAAATATTTGAACATTAGGGGGATAACATGATTTGCCTTTTTTGGCATAACATGACAAAATGTAAGTTGCTTGTCCATTAGTTTGAATGTTGGAAGTTCAAATCCCGCCATCGTTTGTTATCTGTTTACGGTGTTATGATTTTCTGTAGTCAATGATTTTTTGATAGATAGAAGATTTTCTTAGATATTATATCGTTATCCCTAATATCTTTGTTCATGACATTTTGTCAAATTTTGTCATTGTAAAGTTGTACATTTTGCAAGTAATTGAATCTGTATTTCAACCACATATACATATGTATTTACAATACTTACACAAATATTCGCTTACATATATGATTATCTGCATTAGGAGCGCCACGTTTCTTATCGGTATTTTCTGAGCTGAACTAGAACTGAACTAGAAGTGAACTAGAACTAAACTAAAACTAAACTAGAACTAAACTAGAACTGAACTAGAACTGAACTAGAACTGAACTAGAACTGAACTAGAACTGAACTAGAACTGAACTAGAACTGAACTAGAACTGAACTAGAACTGAACTAGAACTGAACTAGAACTGAACTAGAACTGAACTAGAACTGAACTAGAACTGAACTAGAACTGAACTAGAACTGAACTAGAACTGAACTAGAACTGAACTAGAACTGAACTAGAACTGAACTAGAACTGAACTAGAACTGAACTAGAACTGAACTAGAACTGAACTAGAACTGAACTAGAACTGAACTAGAACTGAACTAGAACTGAACTAGAACTGAACTAGAACTGAACTAGAACTGAACTAGAACTGAACTAGAACTGAACTAGAACTGAACTAGAACTGAACTAGAACTGAACTAGAACACAACTAGAACTTGAACTAGAACTGAACTAGAACTGAACTAGAACTGAACTAGAACTGAACTAGAACTGAACTAGAACTGAACTAGAACTGAACTAGAACTGAACTAGAACTGAACTAGAACTGAACTAGAACTGAACTAGAACTGAACTAGAACTGAACTAGAACTGAACTAGAACTGAACTAGAACTGAACTAGAACTGAACTAGAACTGAACTAGAACTGAACTAGAACTGAACTAGAACTGAACTGATAACTGAACTAGAACTGAACTAGAACTGAACTAGAACTGAACTAGAACTGAACTAGAACTGAACTAGAACTGAACTAGAACTGAACTAGAACTGAACTAGAACTGAACTAGAACTGAACTAGAACTGAACTAGAAACTGAACTAGAACTGAACTAGAACTGAACTAGAACTGAACTAGAACTGAACTAGAACTGAACTAGAACTGAACTAGAACTGAACTAGAACTGAACTAGAACTGAACTAGAACTGAACTAGAACTGAACTAGAACTGAACTAGAACTGATAGAACTGAACTAGAACTGAAACTAGAACTGAACTAGAACTGAACTAGAACTGAACTAGAACTGATCTAGAACTGAACTAGAACTGAACTAGAACTGAACTAGAACTGAACTAGAACTGAACTAGAACTGAACTAGAACTGAACTAGAACTGAACTAGAACTGAACTAGAACTGAACTAGAACTGAACTAGAACTGAACTAAACTAGAACTGAACTAGAACTGAACTAGAACTGAACTAGAACTGAACTAGAACTGAACTAGAACTGAACTAGAACTGAACTAGAACTGAACTAGAACTGAACTAGAACTGAACTAGAACTGAACTAGAACTGAACTAGAACTGAACTAGAACTGAACTAGAACTGAACTAGAACTGAACTAGAACTGAACTAGAACTGAACTAGAACTGAACTAGAACTGAACTAGAACTGAACTAGAACTGAACTAGAACTGAACTAGAACTGAACTAGAACTGAACTAGAACTAGAGAACTGAACTAGAACTGAACTAGAACTGAACTAGAACTGAAACTAGAACTGACTAGAACTGAACTAGAACTGAACTAGAACTGAACTAGAACTGAACTAGAACTGAACTAGAACTGAACTAGAACTGAACTAGAACTGAACTAGAACTGAACTAGAACTGAACTAGAACTGAACTAGAACTGAACTAGAACTGAACTAGAACTGAACTAGAACTGAACTAGAACTGAACTAGAAATAACGAAGAACTGAACCTAGAACTGAACTAGAACTGGAACTAGAACTGAACTAGAACTGAACTAGAACTGAACTAGAACTGAACTAGAACTGAACTAGAACTGAACTAGAACGAATAGAACTGAACTAGAACTGAACTAGAAACTGAACTAGAACTACTAGAACTGAACTAGAACTGAACTAGAACTGAACTAGAACTGAACTAGAACTGACTAGAACTGAACTGGACATGAAGAGCTTTTTAAAAATATTTTCCCTCAAACCAGTGAGGATCCACCCTAATTTACAGACATGATAAAAATGGCCACTGTTTACATTTTTTTCATTATCAGTACAGATATTAACATACATTCATACATTTTCATATATGAGTTTATACATGTATCTCTATAATCATCTGCTTATGTATGTGTATGTATCTTTGTGTTGTCAACACAAACATGCACTAATCGAGTACACTCTGCTCGTTCGTGAGTGTGTCATATCTGTCTAAAACAAAGAATTAAGCAATTTAATAAACAAAAAAAAAGTGAGGAATTTCGTTCTATTCACTACACAAATATTAACTCTTTTTTGTTGTTATTATTATTATTATTGTTTGTATTTGTGTTAGTATTTTTGTTGTTGTATTATTTCGAATTTTTTATTATTGTTTGCATATTTGTTTACTTTGGAAGAAAATTTCTTGGTAATTTTTGCACAGGTTGGAGGGGGAGTTAAAGAGTTGCCAGATCAATAATTTAAGGGAAATATAATGGAGATTAAAATAAGAAGAAATTGTAGATTTAAATATGTATATATTCTGTGAAATTTTGAAAAGTAATGGGAATGCTTTTGCTCAGCTTCAAAAATTAATTGAAATAATCCTTCTCCTTTTAATTTTAGAATTGAAAACATTTTTATATGGAAATAAAGCTTATGATAAAAGAGTTGTTTTATTTTTTTAATTCATTATAATTTTAACCTTAAAATATTGCTTAAGTCTTAAAAATTTTAAAAAGTACGCAGTAAAAGTTTGAATCTATAAACATTCTTACGTTTAAGAAAAGTACCAACATCTTTACAAAATTCCAGTTTATTTGTGAATTAGTATTTTGTTCAAATCCTTATTAAATCCTTTTTATTAGTTTTTAATAAAACTTGGCAACGTTTTTTTTGAATTGGTTTCCAAGTCGTTTAATGTGTGTAAAAGTGCAATGAAAGATATGAAGTATGATTAAGCTATAAATTACTTTCACAGACAAATAGAAGTACAGTGGAACCAGTAATATTATAATTAAAGAAAAACAACGATAAAATTAGACTTTATAGCTCAAAGGTTATAATTAGTTAAAGAGTTAAAAATGCATCAAGTGATAAAAGCATTTAGCAATATTAATTCGATTTCAATTTAATAATTTGCAATCGTATAATTTTTTAATCAACTACATCTTATATATCCTTTGAACAACTAAGCAACATTCCACTGTATTTCACATTGTTTACATTACATTTCGATTGCCATGAATCTATTCATTCATTACCTGTGACTGCGCTAGAGCAGATTCCTTAAATATTTGTTTTTTTTTTCTCATTTTAAGAATATTTCATTTTATTTTTTCATCTTCTTTACTTTGTTTTTAGGAACTGTTACCATTTGGAGGATTAAGACAAAAACTCAACATAAATAAATCCTTAAAGGTATGTACAGCATTTGTGTGTTCAAATGTATAAGTATTTAATATAAAAAGATGTATGAATATTTGTATTTTTGAGTTTATAAAAAATCTCATTCAGACAGGCAGAGATTTTTTTATACCTTCACCTAATTATATTTTAAAAGAAGTATATAGAAACTAACTACCTAAATAACTAGATTAGAACTAGAACTGAATAACAACTGAATTATAACAGAACTAGAACAGAACTAGAACAAACTAGAAACTAGAACAGAACTAGAACAGAACTAGAACAGAACTAGAACAGAACTAGAACAGAACAGAACTAGAACAGAACTAGAACAGTAAACTAGAACAGAACTAGAACAGAACTAGAACAGAACTAGAACAGAACTAGAACAGAACTAGAACAGACTAGAACAGACTAGAACAGAACTAGAACAGAACTAGAACAGAACTAGAACAGAACTAGAACAGAACTAGAACAGAACTAGAACAGAACTAGAACCAGAACTAGAACAGAACTAGAACAGAATAGAACAGAACTAGAACAGAACTAGAACAGAACTAGAACAGAACTAGAACAGAACTAGAACAGAACTAGAACAGAACTAGAACAGAACTAGAACAGAACAGAACAGAACTAGAACAGAAACTAGAACAGAACTAGAAAAGAACTAGAACAGAACTAGAACAGAACTAGAACAGAACTAGAACAGAACTAGAAAAGAACTAGAACAGAACTAGAACAGAACTAGAACAGAACAGAACTAGAACAGAACTAGAACAGAACTAGAACAGAACTAGAACAGAACTAGAACAGAACTAGAACAGAACTAGAACAGAACTAGAACCAGAACTCGAACTAGAACAGAACTAGAACAGAACTAGAACAGAACTGAACAGAACTAAAACAGAACTAAACAGAACAGAAACTAGAACAAGAACCTAGACCAGAACTAGAAAACAGAACTAGAAACAGAAGTAGAACAGAACTAGAACAGAACAGAAACTAGAACAGAACTAGAACAGAACTAGAACAGAACTAGAAAAGAACTAGAACAGAACTAGAACAGAACTAGAACAGAACTAGAATAGAACTAGAACAGAACTAGAACAGAACTAGGAACAGAACTAGAACAGAACTAGAACAGAAACTAGAAAACTGAACTAGAACAGAACTATAGAACAGAACTAAGAACAGAATTAGAACAGAACTAGAACAGAACTAGAAACAGAACTAGAACAGAACTAGAACAGAACTAGAACAGAACTAGAAACAGAACTAGAACAGAACTAGAACAGAACTAGAAAGAACAGAAACAGAACTAGAACAGAACTAGAACAGAAACTAGAACTAGGAACTCGAACAGAACTAGAACAGAACTAGAACAGAACTAGAACAGAACTAGAACAGACCTAGACAGAACTAGAACAGAACTAGAACAGAACTAGAACAGAACTAGAACAGAACTAGAACAGAACTAGAACAGAACTAGAACAGAACTAGAACAGAAACTAGAACAGAACTAGAACAGAACTAGAACAGAACTAGAACAGAACTAGAACAGAACTAGAACAGAACTAGAACAAGAACTGAACAGAACTAAAACAGAACTAAAACAGAACTAAAACAGAACAGAACTAGAACAGAACTAGAACAGAACTAGAACAGAAGTAGAAACAGAACTAGAACAGAACAGAACTAGAACAGAACTAGAACAGAACTAGAAAAGAACTAGAACAGAACTAGAACAGAACTAGAACAGAACTAGAATAGAACTAGAACAGAACTAGAACAGAACTAGAACAGAACTAGAACAGAACTAGAACAGAACTAGAACAGAACTAGAGCAGAACTAGAACAGAAGTAGAACAGAACTAAAACAGAACTAGAACAGAACTAGAACAGAACTAGAACAGAACTAGAACAGAACTAGAACAGAACTAGAACAGAACTAGAACAGAACTAGAACAGAACTAGAACAGAACTAGAACAGAACTAGAACAGAACTAGAACAGAACTAGAACAGAACTAGAACAGAACTAGAACAGAACTAGAACAGAACTAGAACAGAACTAGAACAGAACTAGAACAGAACTAGAACAGAACTAGAACAGAACTAGAACAGAACTAGAACAGAACTAGAACAGAACTAGAACAGAACTAGAACAGAACTAGAACAGAACTAGAACAGAACTAGAACAGAACTAGAACAGAACTAGAACATAACTAGAACATAACTAGAAGATAACTAGAACATTACTGAACTGGAAACAACCAAATCAGTGGTATGACAAATGTATTTTTCCAAAGTGTAGCGTAGAAAAGAACCAACTAAATACCAAGTTTAAATGTATGTGTGAAACCCTATATAAATATTTATGTGCATTGGTGTGAGTCAATTATGTTTTAAAGAAATTTCTTCTTTTAATATTATAAACATTTTCTTCTGTACTTTTCATTACTAAAAAAAGAAGGGAATGAGTAAGAGTGAAAAAAAAAGAAAACAGAAATATTCTGTTTATTGTATAAAGTTTAATAAGTTTGTTTGTTTTTTGGCTAAAACGAAAGATAAGAGTTTATTTTTTTGTTTTTATTAAAAACTATGAGGAGTGAAAGAAACAATAAACATTTTTGGTTAGGGATTTATCAAACGTTTTGCAGTGAGAGAGCTCTTTTGAACTTTTGTTTAGTGATATTATTAATACTTAGGAAAGAAGAAGGGCAAAATTAGTTTATAAGTTTTTGTTAGTTTACTACTTTAGAAGCAAAATTTAGCGGTTTTCTTTAAGCAGATTTATTGTGGTTTTAGGAGACGTATACGTAATATTTACTATAGGAAATTTTAAAATATTACTTATACGTATAGTGAGAAACTTGAAGTCATTTTAAAAGATTTACTTTAATTTTTAGAGAGACACGTTTTCTTTAAAAGAGGCAAGATTTATTCAGGTTTGAGGAGGCGTATACGTAATATTTGTTATAAGAAATTTTAAAATATTACGTATACGTATAGTGAGAAATTTGAAGTCACTTTAAAAGATTTACTTTAATTTTTGAAAGAGTCTTGTTTTCCTAAATAAAAGGATTCTTTAAACTTATTCAAGCATCAAATTTTTAATTTCCCTTTTTTAAACATGGATAATAGACATAACTAACTGAATTAATTAATTTGTTATTTAACGAAGATATTTCAAACAAATGTCAAAAACAAGATTTCTCTATCATTTCCTTAAAACAAAAGAAAGTTTTTACTTGAAGTCATTTAAATAATAAATAGGAAAATTTGAATTAAAAACTCTAAACGAAATGTATCCCTTAGTTACATTTTAAAAACCTTTTATCATTTCAAGCAAACAAATTATTTCAGCTGCTACACTTATTAATATTCCCCCCCAAAATAGAAACTGCTTCTACTTTCGACAGCCCCCCCCCCCCTCCTAAACTAAACCTGCAAATTCTTCAAATTAAACAACATTAACCTTTTGAAATATTTATAAAGAACATTTGACAAACAAAAAAAAAAAAACATCTAATAAAAACGAAAAAGAAAAAAATGTCCCCTCATTAAACTTGTAATAATTTAAACATATTTTTTTTTATTTTTGCTTCAAAAAACTTTCTATTCATCTTCTAATATTTCATTAAAATACCTACAGGGGATTTTACAATTTATTTCTTTAGTAACAAATTTCCCAACCCTTAAGTTTAGAGAGAATAGTGTTCTGTTGTTATTAGAGAAATGTTTTCTTTAGACTTGTTATTTGTTAAACTAAATATTTTTTGCGTTTCTTTGTTAGCTACCACCTCGCCCCTCCTCTGACCATTGTGCAAACAATGTGATTTATTTTTCGATGCGTATTTTGAATATCACTCTTGTTGCTGTTATTGCTGTTGCTGTTGATGCTGTATTTGTTAGGTGTATTTAATAAATCAGCAACAGCTTAATTTATAAGTTGGCCTAGACAATTCCTTATAAAGGCACGTTCTAACTCAAACCGCCTGCCAAGACTCCCTCTTAAACAAATAATAAAATAAACTGTTTTTTTCCTCTTCTACAAATGAGAAAATTTTGTGAAAATGGAAAATAGCATTGATTTGTCTAAAAATAATATTATAATAAAAGAAAATTATATGAAAATGTAGGAAAATATTTGAACATTAAATGCTGTGGAAAAAGGCTCACAAATGGCATAGAAATCCATTTAATACGCAACATTTAGAAAACATTTTTGTTTGTGTTATTTGAAGGCAATGAGTGGATGGGGAAGATAGAAGAATGATTCAACAACATTACCAGCATACTAAGGAGATGTTAAAGGAAGAAAGATAGAAGGAAACAAAACCAAACCACCACCCTGCTACCAATTTCATCTACAGTCAATACATATCATTGGATTTTATACTTCATACTATGTCTTTAAATGTGGAACTTATTCTAAAGAAAATCACAAACACTCTATCAAATCCTTTCCATTATTTTCTTCTCTTTTATAAAGAAACTTTTTCTATAGAAAAAGTCTCTCTTATTAAGATACTTTTTCTATAGAAAAAGTCTCTTTTATAGAGATACATTTTCTATAGAAAAAGACTCTTTTGTAGACACGCTTTTTCTATAGAAAAAGTCTCTTTTATAGAGACGCTTTTTCTATAGAAAAAGACTCTTTTGTAGACACGCTTTTTCTATAGAAAAAGTCTCTTTTATAGAGACGCTTTTTCTATAGAAAAAGTCTCTTTTATAGAGACACTTTTTCTATAGAAAAAGTCTCTTTTATATAGACACTTTTTCTATAGAAAAAGTCTCTTTTATAGAGACACTTTTTCTATAGAAAAAGTCTTTTTTATAGAGACACTTTTTCTATAGAAAAAGTCTCTTTTATAGAGACACTTTTTCTATAGAAAAAGTCTCTTTTATAGAGACACTTTTTCTATAGAAAAAGTTTCTTTTATAGAGACTTTTTTTCTATAGAAAAAGTTTCTTTTATAGAGACACTTTTTCTATAGAAAAAGTCTCTTTTATAGTGACACTTTTTCTATAGAAAAAGTCTCTTTTATAGTGACACTTTTTCTATAGAAAAAGTCTCTTTTATAGAGACACTTTTTCTATAGAAAAAGTCGCTTTTATAGAGACACTTTTTCTATAGAAAAAGTATCTTTTATAGAGACACTTTTTCTTTAGGAAAAATCTCTTTTATAGAGACACTTTTTCTATAGGAAAAATCTCTTTTATAGAGACACTTTTTCTATAGAAAAAATCTCTTTTATAGAGACACTTTTTCTATAGAAAAAGTCTCTTTTATAGAAATACTTTTTTTATAGAAAAATTCTCGTTTATGGAGACAATTTTTCAATAGAAAAAAGTCTCTTTCATAGAGACGCTTTTTTTTAAAGAAAAAGTCTCTTTCAGAGAGACACATTTTCTATAGAAAAAGTTACTTTCATAGAGACACTTTTTTTGGTTGTTTAAAAGAGAAATGGTTTCTATAGAAACACTCTCTTTAAAGATAAACTTTTTCTATTGAAAACCCCTCCTTAAATGATACACTTTTTTTATAGGAAAACTTTCTTTAAAAGACACTTTTTTCCATAGAACAACTCTCTTTAAAGAGAAACTTTTTCTATAGAAAAACCTTCTCTCTAAGATGCAACTTTTCTATAGAAAAATTCTCTTTAAAAGATACAATTTTTCTTTAAAATTGAAAATTTGCTATTGAAATCAATGTTTTTTAATGGAATCTCTTTCTTTAAAATATAATTTTTTCTATTGAAAACAAAACCTTTTTAAACACGAACTTTTCCCGTTGATAATCCTGTAAATAGCGTCAATGAAAATAATAATACCAATTATTCTCTGGTATTTATTTCTGTTCATTTTTAAGAATCTACCTTCCTACCATGAAATGTTTTATTATAAGTAATTTCAATTGTATTCAATTACAATCTACATTCCTTTTCTTGCATTTCATCACTATACAATTAAATCTCTTCTTAAACATTTATTGTAATTATTGATGTTTTATATAGAAAAAGCTTTTAACAAAATGCCTTTGGATCAATCAAATTAAATATGCCTACTTTTTCTTTTGAAATTATAATAAAATAATTAATTAAAACACTTAAAATATTTACGTTATTAAATAAATACACCTGCATTTTGTTGCCCACTTCATTATAAATACAAAAACATTAATAATCACCAGCTCATACTCCAAAATTAAGCACTTAGTATTTTAAGTATAGCACACCACCATTCCAACTCACATACCAAACAATTGTCAATATTAAGAGGCCACCATAATGTCACACCACCGTTTGGGTTCTATTTCGATACCAGCTCATGAAGTAACACAATTGATAAAAGGAATAAAAAAAAATATTATAAAAGAAAATTAAACAATTGGATGAAAGAATAAAAATGAAATAAGAAAAAAATCAGTAAAAATCATTCAATAAATACCATGTAATGACAAGGATTCACAGACAAACACGTACACTACTTGCGCCAAGAGGTAGTAAGTAATACTTTAATTTTTCTTTTGTGTACCATTTCTCATATCTACTTTACATGTCTCCTAAAGGAGACACTTTTCTTTTAGAAAAAATCTCTTCAAAGAGGACACTTTTTGCATAGAAATACTTTCTTTAAAGAAGTTATTATTTCTATAGAAAAAGTATCTTTAACAGAGGCACTTTTTCTATATAAAAAGTTTCTTTAAAAGAGACAATTTTTCTACAGAAAAAGTCTCTTTAATAGACACAGTTTTTCTACAGAAAAAGTCTCTTTAATAGAGACACTTTTTCTACAGAACAAATCTTTTCAATAGAGACACTTTTTCTATAGAAAAAGTCCTTTTAATAGAGACACCTTTTCTATAGAAAAAGTCTCTTTAATAGAGACACTTTTTCTATAGAAAAAGTCTCTTTAATAGAGACACTTTTTCTATAGAAAAAGTCTCTTTAATAGAGACACTTTTTCTATAGAAAAAGTCTCTTTAATAGAGACACTTTTTCTATAGAAAAAGTCTCTTTAATAGAGACACTTTTTCTATAGAAAAAGTCTCTTTAATAGAGACACTTTTTCTATAGAAAAAGTCTCTTTAATAGAGACACTTTTTCTATAGAAAAAGTCTCTTTAATAGAGACACTTTTTCTATAGAAAAAGTCTCTTTAATAGAGACACTTTTTCTATAGAAAAAGTCTCTTTAATAGAGACACTTTTTCTATAGAAAAAGTCTCTTTAATAGAGACACTTTTTCTATAGAAAAAGTCTCTTTAATAGAGACACTTTAATAGAGACACTTTTTCTATAGAAAAAGTCTCTTTAATAGAGACACTTTTTCTATAGAAAAAGTCTCTTTAATAGAGACACTTTTTCTATAGAAAAAGTCTCTTTAATAGAGACACTTTTTCTTTAGAAAAAGTCTCTTTAATAGAGACACTTTTTCTATAGAAAAAGTCTCTTTAATAGAGACACTTTTTCTATAGAAAAAGTCTCTTTAATAGAGACACTTTTTCTATAGAAAAAGTCTCTTTAATAGAGACACTTTTTCTTTAGAAAAAGTCTCTTTAATAGAGACACTTTTTCTATAGAAAAAGTCTCTTTAATAGAGACACTTTTTCTATAGAAAAAGTCTCTTTAATAGAGACACTTTTTCTATAGAAAAAGTCTCTTTAATAGAGACACTTTTTCTATAGAAAAAGTCTCTTTAATAGAGACACTTTAATAGAGACACTTTTTCTATAGAAAAAGTATCTTTAACAGAGGCACTTTTTCTATATAAAAAGTTTCTTTAAAAGAGACAATTTTTCTACAGAAAAAGTCTCTTTAATAGACACAGTTTTTCTACAGAAAAAGTCTCTTTAATAGAGACACTTTTTCTATAGAAAAAGTCCTTTTAATAGAGACACCTTTTCTATAGAAAAAGTCCCTTTAATAGAGACACTTTTTCTATAGAAAAAGTCTCTTTAATAGAGACACTTTTTCTATAGAAAAAGTCTCTTTAATAGGACACTTTTTCTATAGAAAAAGTCTCTTTAATAGAGACACTTTTTCTATAGAAAAAGTCTCTTTAATAGGACACTTTTTCTATAGAAAAAGTCTCTTTAATAGAGACACTTTTTCTATAGAAAAAGTCTCTTTAATAGAGACACTTTTTCTATAGAAAAAGTCTCTTTAATAGAGACACTTTTTCTATAGAAAAAGTCTCTTTAATAGAGACACTTTTTCTATAGAAAAAGTCTCTTTAATAGAGACACTTTTTCTATAGAAAAAGTCTCTTTAATAGAGACACTTTTTCTATAGAAAAAGTCTCTTTAATAGAGACACTTTTTCTATAGAAAAAGTCTCTTTAATAGAGACACTTTTTCTATAGTAAAAGTCTCTTTAATACAGACACTTTTTCTATAGTAAAAGTCTCTTTAATACAGACACTTTTTCTATAGAAAAAGTCTCTTTAATACAGACACTTTTTCTATAGAAAAAGTCTCTTTAATAGAGACACTTTTTCTATAGAAAAAGTCTCTTTAATAGAGACACTTTTTCTATAGAAAAAGTCTCTTTAATAGAGACACTTTTTCTATAGAAAAAGTCTCTTTAATAGAGACACTTTTTCTATAGAAAAAGTCTCTTTAATAGAGACACTTTTTCTATAGAAAAAGTCTCTTTAATAGAGACACTTTTTCTATAGAAAAAGTCTCTTTAATAGAGACACTTTTTCTATAGAAAAAGTCTCTTTAATAGAGACACTTTTTCTATAGAAAAAGTCTCTTTAATAGAGACACTTTTTCTATAGAAAAAGTCTCTTTAATAGAGACACTTTTTCTATAGAAAAAGTCTCTTTAATAGAGACACTTTTTCTATAGAAAAAGTCTCTTTAATAGAGACACTTTTTCTATAGAAAAAGTCTCTTTAATAGAGACACTTTTTCTATAGAAAAGCCTCTTTCATAGAGACACTTTTTCTATAGAAAAGCCTCTTTCATAGAGACACTTTTTCTATAGAAAAGCCTCTTTCATAGAGACACTTTTTCTATAGAAAAAGTCTCTTTAATAGAGACACTTTTTCTATAGAAAAAGTCTGTTTTGTAAAGGCACTTTGTTATATAGAAAAAACCTCTTTTGTAAAGCCACTTTTTCTATAGAAAAAGTTTCTTTGGTAGAGACACTTTTTCTATAGAAAATGCCTCTTTTGTTGAGACTCTTTTTTTTATAGAAAAAGTCTCAAGATGCTCGAACTAGTTTCTTGGTCTGCTGGATAATGAAACCATAATGGCGTCCCTTTTGAGAGTGTACTGGTTTATTACTGTCTACCAAGGATGTACGCACAATTGAGAATAAAAAACATTTTCGTTTTTTGGAAAATAATTCAAGCACATAAATCTTTATTCAAACAATGAACGTTAGAAATGCATGAATTGAAAAATAATGTTTGATACTCTTGTAATAAGAAAAATATCGAATTCATTCTAAATACTTTTATTTATTTATATTCTCTTTTATTAATGTTTCTACAGAATGTTTGTGATGATAGTGGTGTTCTGGGAGTGGAAAATAATAATAAAAAAATATGTGTAGGTTTTGTGATATTTTAAATTTTTAAGTTAGTTTAAAAATTTATGAAATTTTTAATATGTACTTTTTAAAAATCCGTACTCTTAAAGATTCTGATACTTCACTTTGATATACAATACACCTTAAATTAATAATTTTGTCATATGACTTTAATTAAATCCTATGTAGGCTTCAACTTTAATTGATTGTATTTGATGAAAGCGGCGGAAATGAAGAAAGAAAGCAAAAAACTAAACGAATAAAATAAATATTGTAACGCAAGGAAATATGCTTGCGGCCCTTATAAATGTAACAATTTGTTTAACAACCACACACAAAAGGAAATAGAAAAATAAATATTAAATATTACACTGATGAAATAGCCCCATGATATACTTTTAATTATTACTCAATGAGCAATGCGTTCTCGCTCACTCTCAGCACAGTGGTTGCCCATATACTAAATATTTATTTGGGGGGAAAAACCTCAAGGTGTATTATCACACCCATATTGCCTTTTGGAAAGATTAAGTAAAGTCATAAACATCCTTTTAAAAGAGATGATTTTTGTATTAGAAAAAGTCTCTTTAATAGAGACAATTTAAAGAGAAACATTTTCTATAGAAAAAATTTCTTTAAAAAGAAAAATTTTCTATAGAAAAATTCTCTTTGAAAAGAATCATTTTCTATAGAAAAAGTGTCTTTCCAAAAGAAACATTATCTATAGAAAAAGTGTCTTTCCAAAAGAAACATTTTCTATAGAAAAAGTGTCTTTCCAAAAGAAACATTTTTTATAGAAAAAGTCTGTTTCCAGGAACATTTTCTATAGAAAAAGTCTGTTTCCAAGAGAAATATTTTCTATAGAAAAAGTCCCTTTCAAAGACAAACTTTTTCTACAGAAAAAGTCTGTTTCCAAGAGAATATTTTCTATAGAAAAAATCTCTTCCCAAGAAAAATATTATCTATAGAAAAAGTTTGTTTCCAAGAGAAACATTTTCAAAAGAAAAAGTCTTTTTCCAAGACAAAAATGAAAAATAGAAAAAGTCTGTTTCCAAGAGAAACATTTTTTGTAGAAAAAGTCTGTTTCCAAGAGAAACATTTTTTGTAGAAAAATTCTGCTTCCAAGAGAAACATTTTGTATAGAAAAAGTTTGTTTCCAAAATACACTTTTTCTATAGAAATATTTTCTTTCCAAGAGAAACATTTTCTATAGAAAAAGTCTATTTCCAAGACAAACCTTTTTGTATAGAAAGAGTCTGTTTCCAAGAGAAACATTTTCTATAGAAAAAGTGTCTTTCCAAGAGAAACATTTTCTATGGAAAAAGTTTCTTTTCAAGAGAAACATTTTCTATAGGAAAAGTTTCTTGCCAAGACAAACATTTTCTATAGAAAGAGTCTGTTTCCAAGAGAAACATTTTCTATAGAAAAAGTCTGTTTCCAAGAGAAACATTTTCTATAGAAAAAGTCTGTTTCCAAGAGAAACATTTTCTATAGAAAAAGTCTGTTTCCAAGAGAAACATTTTCTATAGAAAAAGTCTGTTTCCAAAAGAAACATTTTCTATAGAAAAAGTGTCTTTCCAAGACAAACATTTTCTATAGAAAAAGTCTCTTTCCAAGAAAAATGCTTTCTCTTTGAAAGAGAAACACTTTCTATAGAAAAAGTCTCTTTTCAAGAGAAATATTTTCTATAGAAAAAGTCAAGAGAAATATTTTTTATAGAAAAAGTCTTTTTGAAAGAGAAACATTTTCTATAGAAAAAGTCTCTTTTAAAGAGAAACATTTTCTATAGAAAAGGTCTTTTTCAATGAGAAACATTTGCTATGGAAAAACTCTCTCTAAAGGGAAAAGTCTCTTTATTTTAAATTTAAGAGGGAAATTATAATATAAAATTTCATAAAAAAGGAAATTTATTATAAATTTTCCAAAAACAAAGGAAATTTTTAAAAATATCATAAAAAAGGAAATTTATTAAATAAAAATTAATTGAAAATTTCTTTAAAAAATTATATTTTTTAAATTAAAAAAAGAAGGAAATTTATTGAAAATTTCCTAAAAAAGGAAAATTATAGAAAATTTCCTAAAAAAGGGAATTTATATATAATTTTCTTATAAAAAAGGGAATTTATGGAAAATTTCCCATAAAATAGGAATTTATAAAAACTTAATATAAAAAGAAAATTTCTTTAAAAATGGAAATTTAGGAAAAGTTTCTTATTAAAGGGATATTTGTGGAAAATTTCCTAAGATCATGTTAATGGAAATTTTAATAAAAATTTAGAAAAATATTTTTTGAAAATTATAATTTATAGAAAATTTATCGACGGATAAGTCTAAGCCTGCATCTAAAATAAAATTTTTACAAAATTAAATTATTAAATTCTTTAACACAAAAGTTAACAAGATTTTTCCATTAAAAGCTTAAGAAAAAGCAAAAAATAAAATCTTTGCAACATTTTTACTCTCAAAGTACATTGAACTAAAAACGTACAAATTTCCAAATAACACAATAAATATATGTAAGTCTTTGTAATAAACCACCCCACATTTTATGAAGCACCTCCTCTCCAACACCGCCTCCCCCTCCTAATTCTTAAACAAAAACGTCAAAAGTAGATAAATGATTTTGATATAAAAAGGCAAAAGCAACAGCAGACAACTTACAATCAAAGTAATGGAAAATCAAACAAATAAAACAACAACAACGACAACATACCAGTACCAGAACCAGTAACAGCAACAGCAACAAAATAATCATTTGAAAATACCTTTAATAGCAACGTCAATTGAATGAAGCCAATTTCATTTCATCTCATTTCAGTTTTATTTATTTCGTTTCTTTTTTTTTCATACTTTGCAAAAACACCAAAAAAACACTTCAACATTTAAGATTACAAAGAAAATTGTTTAGCGCAAACATTTTTTCAATAGAATCATTGAATTCATGCTTTCTTTTGTATGTATTTTTACTGGAAAGGAAACAGTAAGTTGTAAAAAAATCTAAAGAAGACTAAATATTCTTAAAAAACAAGCAATTAAATATTTAACATGAAATATACTTTTACAAAATAATAAAATAAATTTTTCAACAACATTTCAATTATTGTGAAAAACAACAATTCAGAAAATATTGAATGAATATTCTTCAAGAAAATATTGATTTTCTTGTTTTTTGTTATAAAACCTATAAAATATCTTTATGACAAAGACTTGTCTTAGCAACAACAACAGCACAAACAATAATTATAATAATAATAAAATACTCGTAGATTTTCTTATAAATATTTTGATGGCTGCGTGTTAATTGTGTAAATAAGTTGTCTAAAATTAATAGTCATTTGATTTTTATTAAAATTATAAATATTTATACAAGTGTATGATTGATTACGAATGAAATAAGGAAACAAAATTGTACCGTTAAACATTAGGATTTATAAATAGATTCAATAAACTAATTACTTAATAAATATTTATTTATTTATACTAAGAAATGTGAATCAATTTCAGAAGAATAAAAAATATTGAAATTTCAATAAAAAATTTCAATAAATGACCACTTTATCAAATTTTTTCGAATTTTTACCAAATTCTTTTTTCTAGTGGAAATTTATTGAAAAATTTCCTTTTTAAAGGAAATTTTCGATAAATTTCCTTTTTAAAGGAAATTTTCGATAAATTTCCTTTTTAAAGGAAATTTTCGATAAATTTCCTTTTTATAGGAAATTTTCGATAAATTTCCTTTTATAGGAAATTTTCGATAATTTCCTTTTTATAGGAAATTTTCGATAAATTTCCTTTTTATAGGAAATTTTCGATAAATTTCCTTTTATAGGAAATTTTCGATAAATTTCCTTTTTATAGGAAATTTTCGATAAATTTCCTTTTTATAGGAAATTTTCGATAAATTTCCTTTTATAGGAAATTTCGATAAATTTCCTTTTTATAGGAAATTTTCGATAAATTTCCTTTTTATAGGAAATTTTCGATAAATTTCCTTTTTATAGGAAATTTTCGATAAATTTCCTTTTTATAGGAAATTTTCGATAAATTTCCTTTTATAGGAAATTTTCGATAAATTTCCTTTTTATAGGAAATTTTCGATAAATTTCCTTTTTATAGGAAATTTTCGATAAATTTCCTTTTTATAGGAAATTTTCGATAAATTTCCTTTTTATAGGAAATTTTCGATAAATTTCCTTTTTATAGGAAATTTTCGATATATTTCCTTTTTATAGGAAATTTTCGATAAATTTCCTTTTTATAGGAAATTTTTGATAAATTTCCTTTTTATAGGAAATTTTTGATAAATTTCCTTTTCATAGGAAATTTTTGATAAATTTCCTTTTTATAGGAAATTTTGATAAATTTCCTTTTTATAGGAAATTTTTGATAAATTTCATTTTTATAGGAAATTTTTGATAAATTTCCTTTTTATTTTCCACTTTAAAGGAAATTTTGGCGAATTCTTTCCCTTTTAAAGGAAATATATTGAAAAATTTCCTTTTTCGATAAATTTCCTTTTTATAGGAAATTTTTGATAAATTTCCTTTTTATAGGAAATTTTTGATAAATTTCCTTTTTATAGGAAATTTTTGATAAATTTCCTTTTTATAGGAAATTTTCGATAAATTTCCTTTTTATAGGAAATTTTCGATAAATTTCCTTTTTATAGGAAATTTTCGATAAATTTCCTTTTTATAGGAAATTTTCGATAAATTTCCTTTTTATAGGAAATTTTCGATAAATTTCCTTTTTATAGGAAATTTTCGATAAATTTCCTTTTAATAGGAAATTTTCGATAAATTTCCTTTTTATAGGAAATTTTCGATAAATTTCCTTTTTATAGGAAATTTTCGATAAATTTCCTTTTTATAGGAAATTTTCGATAAATTTCCTTATTATAGAAAGTTTTCGATAAATTTCCTTATTATAGAAAGTTTTCGATAAATTTCCTTTTTATAGAAAATTTTCGATAAATTTACTTTTTATAGGAAATTTTCGATAAATTTACTTTTTATAGGAAATTTTCGATAAATTTACATTTTATAGGAAATTTTCGATAAATTTCCTTTTTATAGGAAATTTTCGATAAATTTACTTTTTATAAGAAATTTTCGATAAATTTACTTTTTATAGGAAATTTTCGATAAATTTACTTTTTATAAGAAATTTGCGATAAATTTACTTTTTATAGGAAATTTTTGATAAATTTACTTTTTATAGGAAATTTTCGATAAATTTACTTTTTATAGGAAATTTTTGATAAATTTCCTTTTTATAGGAAATTTTCGATAAATTTACTTTTTATAGGAAATTTTCGATAAATTTACTTTTTATAGGAAATTTTTGATTAATTTCCTTTTTATAGGAAGTTTTCCATAAATTTCCTTTTTATAGGAAGATTTTTCATAAATTTCCTTTTTATAGGAAGTTTTCCATAAATTTCCTTTTTATAGAAAGTTTTCGATAAATTTCTTTATTATAGAAAGTTTTCGATAAATTTACTTTTTATAGAAAATTTTCGATAAATTTACTTTTTATAGGAAATTTTCGATAAATTTACTTTTTATAGGAAATTTTCGATAAATTTACTTTTTATAGGAAATTTTCGATAAATTTCCTTTTTATAGGAAATTTTCGATAAATTTACTTTTTATAGGAAATTTTCGATAAATTTACTTTTTATAGGAAGTTTTCCATAAATTTCCTTTTTATAGGAAGATTTTTCATAAATTTCCTTTTTATAGGAAGTTTTCCATAAATTTCCTTTTTATAGGAAATTTTCGATAAATTTACTTTTTATAGGAAATTTTCGATAAATTTACTTTTTATAGGAAATTTTTGATTAATTTCCTTTTTATAGGAAGTTTTCCATAAATTTCCTTTTTATAGGAAGTTTTCCATAAATTTCCTTTTTATAGAAAGTTTTCGATAAATTTCCTTATTATAGAAAGTTTTCGATAAATTTACTTTTTATAGAAAATTTTCGATAAATTTACTTTTTATAGGAAATTTTCGATAAATTTACTTTTTATAGGAAATTTTCGATAAATTTACTTTTTATAGGAAATTTTCGATTAATTTCCTTTTTATAGGAAGTTTTCCATAAATTTCCTTTTTATAGGAAGATTTTTCATAAATTTCCTTTTTATAGGAAGTTTTCCATAAATTTCCTTTTTATAGAAAGTTTTCGATAAATTTCCTTTTTATAGAAAGTTTTCGATAAATTTCCTTTTTATAGAAAGTTTTCGATAAATTTCATTATTATAGAAAGTTTTCGATAAATTTACTTTTTATAGAAAATTTTCGATAAATTTACTTTTTATAGGAAATTTTCGATAAATTTACTTTTTATAGGAAATTTTCGATAAATTTACATTTTATAGGAAATTTTCGATAAATTTACTTTTTATAGGAAATTTTCGATAAATTTACTTTTTATAGGAAATTTTCGATAAATTTACTTTTTATAGGAAATTTTCGATAAATTTACTTTTTATAGGAAATTTTCGATAAATTTACTTTTTATAGGAAATTTTCGATAAATTTACTTTTTATAGGAAATTTTCGATAAATTTACTTTTTATAAGAAATTTGCGATAAATTTACTTTTTATAGGAAATTTTTGATAAATTTACTTTTTATAGGAAATTTTCGATAAATTTACTTTTTATAGGAAATTTTCGATTAATTTCCTTTTTATAGGAAGTTTTCCATAAATTTCCTTTTTATAGGAAGATTTTTCATAAATTTCCTTTTTATAGGAAGTTTTCCATAAATTTCCTTTTTATAGGAAATTTTCCATAAATTTCCTTTTTATAGAAAATTTTCATTAAATTTCCTATTTATAGGAAATTTTCATTAAATTTCCTTTTTATAGGAAATTTTCATTAAATTTCCTTTTATAGGAAATTTTCATTAAATTTCCTTTTTATAGGAAATTTTCATTAAATTTCCTTTTTATAGGAAATTTTCATTAAATTTCCTTTTTATAGGAAATTTTCATTAAATTTCCTTTTTATAGGAAATTTTCATTAAATTTCCTTTTTATAGGAAATTTTCATTAAATTTCCTTTTTATAGGAAATTTTCATTAAATTTCCTTTTTATAGGAAATTTTCATTAAATTTCCTTTTTATAGGAAATTTTCATTAAATTTCCTTTTATAGGAAATTTTCATTAAATTTCCTTTTTATAGGAAATTTTCATTAAATTTCCTTTTTACAGGAAATTTTCAATAAATTTCTTTTTTATAGGAAATTTTCATTAAATTTCCTTTTTATAGGAAATTTTCATTAAGTTTCGTTTTTATAGGAAATTTTCATTAAATTTCCTTTTTATAGGAAATTTTCATTAAATTTCCTTTTTATAGGAAATTTTCATTTAATTTCCTTTTTGTAGGAAATTTTCATTTAATTTCCTTTTTATAGGAAATTTTCATTTAATTTCCTTTTTATAGGAAATTTTCATTAAATTTCCTTTTTATAGGAAATTTTCATTAAATTTCCTTTTTATAGGAAATTTTCAATAAATTTCCTTTTTATAGGAAATTTTCAATAAATTTCCTTTTTACAGGAAATTTTCATTTTATTGGAAATTTTCGTTTTATTTAAAGATTTTTTTTCCTTCTAAAAGACACACCTTTTTCACATTTCCTTTTAGCAAACTATCCTCTTCCTTTATTACTTACACAAAATAAATCCCTTTTGCCTTCGAAAAATTATTTCCTCAAACTTTTTTTTTTATAATTTGTTTATTTGTTTATTTCACTTTTAAAATGTTTTATACTCATAATCAAATTTTCTCATTGTTTAAATCTGCAAAAACAAACTCAACAAAAAACTTCTCTTTTATCCATTCATTGAAGTTTTAAGTTTGTTATAATTCGTTTAAGATTCTCGTATCCTCCTGCAGATTTAATTATTCATCAAATTTTTTTGTTCCATTTTCTTGTTGTAAACTTAAAATTATTTTAAAGAGCATTTAACAAAACACTTTATATCCTTTTTGGCAGCAAAAGTATGAAAGTGTGTATAGTGTAATGGAGTTACCAACTATTAAAGATGGTTTTTGGGGGTTTGTGGTAGTGTGTGTCTACACTACCACCTATATGTATGAAATATTCTACTGTACAGCAACCTTTAAGTGTTAAATATTTTAAATTTATGAATATTAATGACAACAAAAGGATTATGAAATTTGTAATATAAACCTTACATAATACCAGGATTTGTTTATGAAGTAAATAGTTTACGAACTAGTTGCCATTTAAGGTATGAATTTAAGAAATTTTATAATTAAAAGAAATTATAGAAATTTTCATCAATTTTTTGGCTAATTAATAGATCTAGACTAGAGATTACATTATAGTATAGGATATTGTCCAGCCTATAGATTAGAGTACAATATAGTGCAGATGGGGCTATAATTAAGACTTTTGAATAGACTAGACTATAGACTAGACTATAGACTAGACTATAGAGTAGACTATAGAGTAGACTATAGACTAGACTATAGACTAGACTATAGACTAGACTATAGACTAGACTATAGACTAGACTATAGACTAGACTATAGACTAGACTATAGACTAGACTATAGACTAGACTATAGACTAGAAACTATAATCCGGACTATAAACTAGATTACATTCCAGATTCTAGGTCAAACTATAGATTCAGTCAGAGAAGAGAATAGATAATATTCGAGACAATATTTCAGACTATTGACTGGATTCTAGTCTAGACTATATATCAGACTTTAGGCGAGACTATAACCTATAGACTAGATTATGATTCAGAATTTACACTAAACTATATTCTGATTCATAAATAATTCTTTTTTACTGAAAAGAAGTTCCATTGTGCAATATTTGATTTCTGTTACTTTAATTTCCCGTTAACGTAAAATCAATATCTACACAATATACAAATATATATTTATGTAATACAAATACAACATTACCTTCATACTTAAGGGGTTATGAATCTCCCCTCCCCATCACTCAATTGTAGTAGTTGAAGAAGAATACCTTGTAAATTTATTAGTGGTTTGAGAATTGAGTTTGAAAGAAGGCATAAAGGGGGCATCCTGCCTTGTGGAACTGAAAAATGGCTGATAGTAAATGTGTCAAAATATAAAAATTGTTAAGGTAAAGAGAAAGGTTTTGATGTATAAAAAGTGTAAATGAATGTTTTAGCTTTTGGAAATGAAAATGTCAATCATTATTCATATATACAGATAACTAAATATATATATGTATGTATTTCCATTTACAATATTAGGAAAGTGCTCTCAGACTAAGAGGAGTAAAATAACAGTGGGTCAAGTGGCAATAAAATTGGAAACATCAAAGAACCAATGATTTGTAAAATTTGCAAGCATTCTTAAAATGTCAACTGTTTCAATGATTATGAATTGGAATTCTGTTTCTTATTCTTATGTCGTTCCCACCATACTCCACAAAATGTTAGAAGCTAAAAAACACATTATTATTTGTATTTACTAAAACACTTTCATTATTCATACTTTCAACCTGTTAGATACACATTTACAATAACTGACGTATACATTCCTAATGTCAACAATTTGTAGTGTCAAATCCATGTTCTTCTTCATCTGAGGCTCCTTCCTATCGCTTCATACCACTTTTCTAGGAAATTGAAAGAACAAATCTAAACATGTTTTATAAAGGACTCTTGTATGTCTTCCTGTTGTAGATTTTTAATATTTTTTTCTTGTTGTTGTTGTTTGTCGGGGCTGTTATTGTTACAATATACATAAATCTTTTGGTTATTTATACATAATGTTCTTAACATTAGTTGTAAGTGTGTGTTGTATAAAATGTTTGTTTAGATTTTGATGAATGAATGAATGGATGTATGCAGTAATGTTTATGGAGTGTACATTAGTGTGAGTGTGGGCACACATATAATACATGTATGTATGTGAACTATACACAAATATTTTATTTCCTCTAAAGGTAATATTAACTCTTTCCAATTTCCTTGATATAATGTGAACAGTGAGTGACAAAATGGACATTACTTATCGGATTGACACTTATATTGTCCAGCCTATAGTTCACTAAAAACTGAACTTTATTTCATAATATAAACTAGACTATAGTCTAATCTAAAGAACGGACTGCAGGCTATACTATAGTCCAGAATATAGACTAGATTACGGTCCAGACTATAGTCTATATACTATAGTCAAGACTATAGGCTTAACCATAGTCCAGACTATAGGCTTAACCATAGTTCAGGCTATTGACTAGAATATAGTTCAGACTACAGACTAGACAATAGTTCAGACTAAAGACTAGATTATTGTCCAGACTATAGACTATAGTTTAGATTATACACTAGACTTTAGTCGAGATTAGAAACTAAGTATACTATAGTTCAGACTACAGAATAGACTATAGTCTGGACTACAGTCTGGATTATCGCCCAGACTATAGACTAGATTATAGTGCAGACTATAATCCAGACTACAGACTAGACTATAGTCCAGACTATAGATAAGAATATAGTCCAGACAATAGACTAGACTATAGTCCAGACTATATAATAGACTACAGACTAGACTATAGTCCAGACCATAGCCCATACAATAGACTAGACTATAGTCCAAACTATAGACTAGACTATAGTCCAATCTACAGAATGGCCTGCAGACTATATATAGACTAGATTACGGTCCAAACTATAGTGTATATACTACAGTCCAGACTATAGGCTAGACCATAGTCCAGGCTATAGACTAGAATATAGTTCAGACTACAGACTAGACAATAGTTCAGACTATAGACTAGAATATAGTTCAGACTACAGACTAGACTATAGTCCAGACAATAGACTAGACTATAGTCCAGACTATAAACTAGGCTATAGTCCAGACTATAGACTAGACTAGATTATAATCCAAACTAAAGACTAGACTATAGACTAGACTATAGTCCAGGCTATAGACCATACTATAGTCCGGACTATAGACCATACTATAGACCATACTATAGTCCAGATTATAGACTAGACTATAGTCCGGACTATAGACTAGGCTATAGTCCAGACTATAGACTAGACTATAGTCCAGACTATAGACTAGACTAGACTATAGTCCAGACTATAAACTAGGCTATAGTCCAGACTATAGACTAGACTATAGTCCAGACTATAGACTAGAATATAGTCCAGACTATAAACTAGACTATAGTCCAGACTATAAACTAGACTATAGTCCAGACTATAAACTAGACTATGGTCCAGACTATAGACTAGACTATGGTCCAGACTATAGACTAGACTATAGTCCAGACTATAGACTAGACTATAGTCCAGACTATAGACTAGACTATAGTGCAGACTATAGACTAGACTATAGTCCAGATTATAAACTAGAATGTAGTCCAGACTATAGACTAGACTATACTCCAGACTATAGACTAGACTATATTCCGGACTATTGATTAGACTAGAGACCAGACTATAGATTAGACTATAGTCCAGACTATAGACTAGACTTTAGTCCAGACTATAGACTAGACTATAGTCCATACTATAGACTAGACTATAGTCCATACTATAGACTTGACTATAGTCCAGACTATAGACTTGACTATAGTCCAGACTATAGACTTGACTATAGTCCAGACTATAGACTAGGCTATAGTCAAGACTTAACTATAATCCATACTATTGACTAGACTATAGTCCAAACTATAGACTAAACTATATTCCAGTCTATAGACTAGACTATAGTCCAGACTATAGACTAGACTATAGTCCAGACTATAGACTAGACTACAGTCCAGACTATAGACTAGACTACAGTCCAGACTATAGACTAGACTATAGTCCACACTATAGACTAGACTATAGTCCAGACTATAGACTACACTATAGTTCAGACTATAGACTAGAATATAGTCCAGACTGTAGACTAGACTATAGTCCAGACTAAAGACTAGACTATAGTCCAGACTATAGACTAGACTATAGTCCAGACTATAGACTAGACTATAGTCCAGACTATAGACTAGACTATAGTCCAGACTATAGACTAGACTATAGTGCAGACTATAGACTAGACTATAGTGCAGACTATAGACTAGACTATAGTGCAGACTATAGACTGGACTATAGTCCAGACTATAGACTGGATTATAACATAGGTTAGACTAGACTATAGTCCAGAATATTGCCTAGATTATAGCCCTGATTATAGCGCAGACTATAGACAAGACTATTGATTACACTATAGTCCATACTATAGACTACACTATAGTCCTTACAATAGACTAGACTATAGTCCTTGCTTTAGGCTGGACTAATAACGCTCTTCACTGTTAATATCTGCAAATATTTATATTATTTATGCTTTTGTATATTTTATGAAATTCTTTACAAATTGTATTAATATTTTAGGTTTTTAGCAATCATTTGTAGTTAAATATATCGTAATATTCTTCATACTCCACACACCAAACACAAAAAAACTGTCAGTTTAGGTTAAAATACGCTTGAGTGACTTTTATAGTCAAAAATACGACTGAATGGCGGAAAACTGACTAAAAAGTGGTACAAAATGTTATTTAAGTTAAATCATATTAAATTTTCAGTTAATGTAAAATTTACATAGATTTGCACAAGCATTACAGACACAGTGAAGGAAGAATAGTCTTGTTGTTGTTATTGCAATTTTAATATCCTTTTCGAAATAGGTGATAGAAATAAATATCAATATTGTCATTTCATATTTGTGTGCAAATGTTTGTTTTGTTTCAGTTTTTTGTTTAAAGTGGAATATATACATACATACACATATATAGATTATGATTTCCTGGGATTTGAGTATGAAGGATGAGCTTGTCAGCAGTTGTAGTAGGAATTTTAATTTAATTGTATTGGAAATGAAAAATGATCAAACAAGTTATGAAAGGGGGTTTAGCATTAAGATTTTGCAATTTGTTTTGTATGTATGAGGTTTTTCAAGATTATGGCATAATTTTAATTTGCTTTTGTTAAATACAAATTTTCAAATTTAAATTCGAATTTTTCTTTTTCCAAAATCTGTAGCATAGTGTAATTTGAATAATTGAAAGGCATTAAAATTTAAATATGCATTTAATTCTGTTTAAGTTTTTTTTCCATAAATATTTCCTTAGCTTGATGCTGCTGTTACATTACATTAAATTCTTTTCCCTACCAAACACTGATTAACCCAATAAAGAATTTTGAAAACTCAATTTAATCAATTCGAAAATTCTAGGAATTTTTCACAATATTCAAAACAATTTCCTCTTTAGCGTTTTTATTCTCTTCTTTGCTATTTTCCCTTTTTTAGCTATTTTTGTTGTTGAGTATGAGTGTGTAAATCAAATTACCACAAGGATATAACACTGACAGTCATATAGACACGCAGCTACCACATCCTCCTCATCCAAACATATCTTTTAGCCAGAATAACAACAATGTATGGCTTTGGAATTAAAATGAGCTGAGTCTGTTTGTTGCTGTTGTTGTTGGTGGTGGTTATAACACGGCCACAACCGCTCACAATGTTGCTATTGCTGATTGGCATCATTCATGTTGTTTATTGGTATATGGCGGCTAAGGGCGGCTTTCTCTTTTGCAAATTCCTTAAATTTCCTCACACATTTGGTGGGGGGTTTCGTTATTTTGCATGTTTAACTCATTTCAAAGTAATGTTTTGGCATGTTTGATACCCTTCTCCAAAAAAGAAAGAATCCTGTGAAAGGGGGGTACTATGTAAATTTATCATTCTATATACATAACTGTTAGAAAAATTTATTTGAGGGCAGGTAAGGCTGCTTAATAAATCTAGTTACATATTTATCGCTTTCACTGAAATATTAATTTCATTTCCATTTCAATTTCTGTCAGATCAATCAAATTTCCTCTAACTTTTATTAACATTTTTAATATTATTTTGAATAATAACATACATATATGTACATAAATTTAAAATATTGTATTTTTGTATTAAATTTTAAAATTTATAGCGTCATAAAATTTAAACAAATACTACATGAGACATTAAATCATAATATAAAAATAAAATATTATATATCGTCACCTAAAACGCAAACGGCCCTATCTAACATTTTTAAAATTTTACAGGATAAGCAAAAAACTATTTAAATTGAAAAGTTTGTTTCTATCAGCGTGATTTATTTTTATAAAATAAACAAATTGTTTAATGGTGAAACGAATTATTTGTTATGACAGTCGACATTGGCGTACACAAAAATGGATATATTGGATCTTTTACCATTAATATTTAAATGCTTTTGTAGATAGGGCCTTTTGTTTTCTGTCAATAAAATAGCAATTTTTGGTCGGAGGAGTCTAATTTATTTTGTGGACATTTGTTTTGATGCAATACATTAGAATCTGCAATAAAATCGATTTTGGATTTTTGGTTAGTTAGGGCCGTTTGCGTTTCAGGTGACGATATGTATAAACCCAATAAACATATCGAAACAAATTTGAAAAATTTTATTTCATCCATAGTCTCTTCTATAGTCTAGTCTATAGTCTAGTCTATAGTCTAGTCTATAGTCTAGTCTATAGTCTAGTCTATAGTCTAGTCTATAGTCTAGTTTATAGTCTAGTCTATAGTCTAGTCTATAGTCTAGTCTATAGTCTAGTCTATAGTCTAGTCTATAGTCTAGTCTATAGTCTAGTCTATAGTCTAGTCTATAGTCTAGTCTATAGTCTAGTCTATAGTCTAGTCTATAGTCTAGTCTATAGTCTAGTCTATAGTCTAGTCTATAGTCTAGTCTATAGTCTAGTCTATAGTCTAGTCTATAGTCTAGTCTATAGTCTAGTCTATAGTCTAGTCTATAGTCTAGTCTATAGTCTAGTCTATAGTCTAGTCTATAGTCTAGTAGTATAGTCTATAGTCTAGTCTATAGTCTAGTCTATAGTCTAGTCTATAGTCTAGTCTATAGTCTAGTCTATAGTCTAGTCTATAGTCTAGTCTATAGTCTAGTCTATAGTCTAGTCTATAGTCTAGTCTATAGTCTAGTCTATAGTCTAGTCTATAGTCTAGTCTATAGTCTAGTCTATAGTCTAGTCTATAGTCTAGTCTATAGTCTAGTCTATAGTCTAGTCTATAGTCTAGTCTATAGTCTAGTCTATAGTCTAGTCTATAGTCTAGTCTATAGTCTAGTCTATAGTCTAGTCTATAGTCTAGTCTATAGTCTAGTCTATAGTCTAGTCTATAGTCTAGTCTATAGTCTAGTCTATAGTCTAGTCTATAGTCTAGTCTATAGTCTAGTCTATAGTCTAGTCTATAGTCTAGTCTATAGTCTAGTCTATAGTCTAGTCTAGTCTATAGTCTAGTCTATAGTCTAGTCTATAGTCTAGTCTATAGTCTAGTCTATAGTCTAGTCTATAGTCTAGTCTATAGTCTAGTCTATAGTCTAGTCTATAGTCTAGTCTATAGTCTAGTCTATAGTCTAGTCTATAGTCTAGTCTATAGTCTAGTCTATAGTCTAGTCTATAGTCTAGTCTATAGTCTAGTCTATAGTCTAGTCTATAGTCTAGTCTATAGTCTAGTCTATAGTCTAGTCTATAGTCTAGTCTATAGTCTAGTCTATAGTCTAGTCTATAGTCTAGTCTATAGTCTAGTCTATAGTCTAGTCTATAGTCTAGTCTATAGTCTAGTCTATAGTCTAGTCTATAGTCTAGTCTATAGTCTAGTCTATAGTCTAGTCTATAGTCTAGTCTATAGTCTAGTCTATAGTCTAGTCTATAGTCTAGTCTATAGTCTAGTCTATAGTCTAGTCTATAGTCTAGTCTATAGTCTAGTCTATAGTCTAGTCTATAGTCTAGTCTATAGTCTAGTCTATAGTCTAGTCTATAGTCTAGTCTATAGTCTAGTCTATAGTCTAGTCTATAGTCTAGTCTATAGTCTAGTCTATAGTCTAGTCTATAGTCTAGTCTATAGTCTAGTCTATAGTCTAGTCTATAGTCTAGTCTATAGTCTAGTCTATAGTCTAGTCTATAGTCTAGTCTATAGTCTAGTCTATAGTCTAGTCTATAGTCTAGTCTAGTCTAGTCTATAGTCTAGTCTATAGTCTAGTCTATAGTCTAGTCTATAGTCTAGTCTATAGTCTAGTCTATAGTCTAGTCTATAGTCTAGTCTATAGTCTAGTCTATAGTCTAGTCTATAGTCTAGTCTATAGTCTAGTCTATAGTCTAGTCTATAGTCTAGTCTATAGTCTAGTCTATAGTCTAGTCTATAGTCTAGTCTATAGTCTAGTCTATAGTCTAGTCTATAGTCTAGTCTATAGTCTAGTCTATAGTCTAGTCTATAGTCTAGTCTATAGTCTAGTCTATAGTCTAGTCTATAGTCTAGTCTATAGTCTAGTCTATAGTCTAGTCTATAGTCTAGTCTATAGTCTAGTCTATAGTCTAGTCTATAGTCTAGTCTATAGTCTAGTCTATAGTCTAGTCTATAGTCTAGTCTATAGTCTAGTCTATAGTCTAGTCTATAGTCTAGTCTATAGTCTAGTCTATAGTCTAGTCTATAGTCTAGTCTATAGTCTAGTCTATAGTCTAGTCTATAGTCTAGTCTATAGTCTAGTCTATAGTCTAGTCTATAGTCTAGTCTATAGTCTAGTCTATAGTCTAGTCTATAGTCTAGTCTATAGTCTAGTCTATAGTCTAGTCTATAGTCTGTTCTATAGTCTAGTCTATAGTCTAGTCTATAGTCTAGTCTATAGTCTAGTCTATAGTCTAGTCTATAGTCTAGTCTATAGTCTAGTCTATAGTCTAGTCTATAGTCTAGTCTATAGTCTAGTCTATAGTCTAGTCTATAGTCTAGTCTATAGTCTAGTCTAGTCTAGTCTATAGTCTAGTCTATAGTCTAGTCTATAGTCTAGTCTATAGTCTAGTCTATAGTCTAGTCCATAGTCTAGTCTATAGTCTAGTCTATAGTCTAGTCTATAGTCTAGTCTATAGTCTAGTCTATAGTCTAGTCTATAGTATAGTCAATATATAATCTATAGTATAGTCTAACCACAAAGTCTATCCAAAATTCTTCTTAATTTGTTTGCTTAGTTTAATATTTTTATTTGTTTACTTACACCCATTTTTATTGATATTTGTGAAATTGTTTTCATTTTATTTGGCTGAAAATATGTTTGCGTTAAAAAATATGTCGCGTCTGGTAGGTTAAATTTATAGTCCAAATGTAGTGTTTAACATTATGGATATTACAATTTATTCCCCTTTTAAAAAATAAATAAAATTTCAAAGCAAATGGGTGAACCTAAAATAAAATTCAATCACTTTGTAGTTTAATTCTGTACTTTATAGCCTTATATTAAATTTAGGTTGATAAACTAAATATTATTTGAAGATTTCAATTAATTTTTTATTCGCTAATGAATTTATTTATAAAATTTTCTCTGACTAACTCAAAATTTTCTTTATCTCTACAGCACCATCTTCAGTATAGTAAAACAACAGTTAAGGTAAGTGTTGTAATATTTCACTAAATTTATAATTTTAAATCAAATTTTAAATGTTGATATTTTAAATCACGTATGTATGTAAATTAAATTGTCTACAAATCCTTTGAAAGCACTTTATTTAATTATAATCGATTCGCAACAAACAAGAAAATGCTTTAAGGCAAACTCTAATAATATCTTAAAGTAAACCAAATAACAACTTAAGAGAAAATGGGAAAAAATAATATACAAAAGTAACAACAATAAAAATCAATAATAGTAAAGTATTCACAGACAAATATTTACTATGTGTGTTGTTGTTGGTTTTATATATGTGTAAAAAATGTAATAATTCAAATTTAGATACTAGAACATATACAACTACATACATACATAGATAAACATAACCCAACAAACAAGAGCAAAATAATAAATAATAAAAACTTAAATGATAATAAATTCCCCTTAATACTTGAAAAGTGTTTCTTCCAAATGCTGGACCTTTGAACGGACAATGATAGATTTCAAAACACTTTTAATCTGTATTTTTAATCTCTTGTGTTTGATGGGTAAACAATAAATATGTACAAAATATACATACAATCGTAGAGAAAAATACTTTTATGAAATGTATTTACCCAATGTGCTCAAATTCCTTTTCCACTTTGAATTGTATTCAAAGCACTCTCAAGTATTTAGTAGGATTTACATCAATCTACAGGGGATTTCAAGAAGTTTTTAGTTCTTAGTTGGAAAAAGTTAGTTATTTCAGTAGTTTTTAAAATTTGCTTAGGTGAGAGGTTTAAATAAGGATGAAAGGAAATTTTTAATAAATATTCTTTTAAGAAGGAAATTTTGAACAAATTTCCTTTCTATGGAAATTTTTCGATAATCTTTTCTAATGGGAAATTTTTGATAATTTTTCTACTAATTTCCGTTTTGTAGGAAACTTTCCAATAATTTCCTTTTTATAGGAAATTTTTCATGAATTTCCTTTTTATAGAAAATTTTCGATAAATTTGATTTTATGGGAAATATTCCATAAATTTCCTTTTTATAGGAAATTTTCCATTAATTTCCTTTTTATAGGAAATTTTCCACAAATGTCTAGTCTGTAGTTTAGTCTATAGTTTAGTCTATAGTCTAGTCTATAGTCTAGTCTAGTCTAGTCTAGTCTAGTCTAGTCTAGTCTAGTCTAGTCTATAGTCTAGTCTAGTCTATAGTCTATTCTAGTCTATAGTCTAGTCTATAGTCTAGTCTATAGTATAGTCTATAGTATAGTCTATAGTCTATTCTAGTCTATAGTCTAGTCTATAGTCTAGTCTAGTTAGTCTATAGTCTAGTCTATAGTCTAGTCTATAGTCTAGTCTATAGTCTAGTCTATAGTTAGTCTATCTAGTCTAGTCTATAGTCTAGTCTATAGTCTAGTCTAGTCTAGTCTATAGTTCTAGTCTATAGTCTAGTCTATAGTCTAGTCTATAGTCTAGTCTATAGTCTAGTCTATAGTCTAGTCTATAGTCTAGTCTATAGTCTAGTCTATAGTCTAGTCTATAGTCTAGTCTATAGTCTAGTCTATAGTCTAGTCTATAGTTCTAGTCTATAGTCTAGTCTATAGTCTAGTCTATAGTCTAGTCTATCTCTAGTCTAGGTCTATAGTCTAGTCTATAGTCTAGTCTATAGTCTAGTCTAGTCTAGTCTAGTCATAGTCTAGTCTATAGTCTAGTCTATAGTCTAGTCTATAGTCTAGTCTATAGTCTAAGTCTATAGTCTAGTCTATAGTATCTAGTCTAGTCTATAGTCTAGTCTATAGTCTAGTCTATAGTCTAATCTATAGTCTAGTCTATAGTCTAGTCTATAGTCTAGTCTATAGTCTAGTCTATAGTCTAGTCTATAGTCTAGTCTATAGTCTAGTCTATAGTCTAGTCTTATAGTCTAGTCTATAGTCTAGTCTATAGTCTAGTCTATAGTCTAGTCTATAGTCTAGTCTATAGTCTAGTCTATAGTCTAGTCTATAGTCTAGTCTATAGTCTAGTCTATAGTCTAGTCTAGTCTAGTCTATAGTCTAGTCTATAGTCTAGTCTATAGTCTAGTCTATAGTCTAGTCTATAGTCTAGTCTATAGTCTAGTCTATAGTCTAGTCTATAGTCTAGTCTATAGTCTAGTCTATAGGTCTAGTCTATAGTCTAGTCTATAGTCTAGTCTATAGTCTAGTCTATAGTCTAGTCTATAGTCTAGTCTATAGTCTAGTCTATAGTCTAGTCTATAGTCTAGTCTATAGTCTAGTCTATAGTCTAGTCTATAGTCTAGTCTAGTAGTCTAGTCTATAGTCTAGTCTATAGTCTAGTCTATAGTCTAGTCTATAGTCTAGTCTATAGTCTAGTTATAGTCTAGTCTATAGTCTAGTCTATAGTCTAGTCTATAGTCTAGTCTATAGTCTAGTCTATAGTCTAGTCTATAGTCTAGTCTATAGGTCTAGTCTATAGTCTAGTCTATAGTCTAGTCTATAGTCTAGTATATAGTCTAGTCTATAGTCTAGTCTATAGTCTAGTCTATAGTCCTAGTCTATAGTCTAGTCTATAGTCTAGTCTATAGTCTAGTCTAGTAGTCTAGTCTAGTTATGTCTAGTCTATAGTCTAGTCTATAGTCTAGTCTATAGTCTAGTCTATAGTCTATAGTCTAGTCTATAGTCTAGTCTATAGTCTAGTCTATAGTCTAGTCTATAGTCTAGTCTATAGTCTAGTCTATAGTCCTAGTCTATAGTCTAGTCTATAGTCTAGTCTATAGTCTAGTCCTATAGTCTAGTCTATAGTCTAGTCTATAGTCTAGTCTATAGTCTAGTCTATAGTCTAGTCTATAGTCTAGTCTATAGTCTAGTCTATAGTCTAGTCTATAGTCTAGTCTATAGTCTAGTCTATAGTCTAGTCTATAGTCTAGTCTATAGTCTAGTCTATAGTCTAGTCTATAGTCTAGTCTATAGTCTAGTCTATCGTCTAGTCTATATCCTAGTCTATAGTCTAGTCTATAGTCTAGTCTATAGTCTAGTCTATATCCTAGTCTATAGCCTAGTCTAGTCTAGTCTATAGTCTAGTCTATAGTCTAGTCTATAGTCTAGTCTATAGTCTAGTCTATAGTCTAGTCTATATAGTCTAGTCTATAGTCTAGTCTATAGTCTAGTCTATAGTCTAGTCTATAGTCTAGTCTATAGTCTAGTCTATAGTCTAGTCTATAGTCTAGTCTATAGTCTAGTCTATAGTCTAGTCTATAGTCTAGTCTATAGTCTAGTCTATAGTCTAGTCTATAGTCTAGTCTATAGTCTAGCCTATAGTCTAGTCTATAGTCTAGTCTATAGTCTAGTCTATAGTCTAGTCTATAGTCTAGTCTATAGTCTAGTCTATAGTCTAGTCTATAGTCTAGTCTATAGTCTAGTCTATAGTCTAGTCTATAGTCTAGTCTATAGTCTAGTCTATAGTCTAGTCTATAGTCTAGTCTATAGTCTAGTCTATAGTCTAGTCTATAGTCTAGTCATAGTCTAGTCTATAGTCTAGTCTATAGTCTAGTCTATAGTCTAGTCTATAGTCTAGTCTATAGTCTAGTCTATAGTCTAGTCTATAGTCTAGTCTATAGTCTAGTCTATAGTCTAGTCTATAGTCTAGTCTATAGTCTAGTCTATAGTCTAGTCTATATTTGCATTAATTTTCTTTTTCTTGGAAATTTTCCATTAATTTCCTTTTTCTAGGAAATTTTCCATTAATTTCCTTTTTCTAGTAAAATTTTCATAAATTTTCTTTGTTAAAGAAATTTATCGACATTGTTGATAAATTTCCTTTCTTATTTAATTCTTTTGCATTACAGTTAATCGACTTTTTTTTAATTTATTTCTAATTAAACAAATTGACAAAGATATTACTCTTTCTACACTTTAATTACACAACATTTGATTTAATTCCTTTTTAAATTCTTAACGATAAAATTCACTAGCTACTGACTTTTTTGTCACTACTTCCGTTAACAAATTTTTCAAAAACCTTTTAAAAGTTTTTTTTTCATTGTTTTTTTGCACACACAACTTTTTATGATTTTTTTTAAAGGACTCATACTCACACTCTAACTCTTGTTCATCCATTGTTTCAATTTGGACGATGACCCACAAAATTCGTAAAAAGAAACCAAAAAATTAAACAAAACGAACAAATACTGGAAAAATTGAAAAATACTTGTAACCCATTTAGACAACAACAATGACAGCTACAATAACAAAAACAACAACAATAGAAGAAGAGAGTTGTTGCTTATTAAACAAGAGTCCTTTGGGTGAAATGTATGTTTCTTTCTAGCCATTCAAGTGTACAGCAATTAACTTGTCTAACTCGATTACCAACATTTCCTTTCCTTGTTTTATTTTTTCAACTTTCTCTAGCTGTTTAGTAAACAACAACAGCAATACACACACACACAAACATACATTTAAACAAGAAAATTCAATTACAAATACAAACGTCTTTATGGGCGACATAAAAACGTACATATGTTTGCAGGAGTGTATTTAAGCTTAAACATAAATGTTTCGGTGGGAGTGGTTGTACAAGTTGAGTTCGTCTATCTGTCCATTCGTCTGTCCGTCCTTAAAAGATGAGATAAAAATGTTTTGTAATTAACTAAGAAATTTGTATACTTTTACTTTTACCTTTACTTTTACCTTTATTTTAGTTTCGTATGTATTTGTTTCATTATTGTTGTTGCTTCGAGTTGTTTGATTTTAGTTTACTAAGTAGGACAATCATAGATAGTTCTTTCTCATTGGGGTGTTGTTGTTTTGCGGTAACTTTAGTTTTAACTAACTTTAGCAATAAAAACAACAACAAAAAGAAAACCTTTATAATTGTTGTAGATAAATCGATAGTTTAAGTTTCTTTATTGCTTATTGTGCTTCAATCAATGTTTTACTTTTTGCCTTTAATGGCATTTGATTTAATCAGAGAGTCAGGATATTATGTTTGGGGGAAAAACATCATCCATTTTATGGGAAATTTTCGATAAAATTCCTTTTAATAGGAAATTTCTGATAAATTTCCTTGTTATAGGAAATTTTTAATAAATTTCTTTTTTACAAGAAATTTTTGATAAATTTCCCTTTTATAGGGGAATTTTGATAAATTTCCTTTTTATAGAAAATTTTTGATAAATTTCCTTTTTATAAGAAATTTTTGATAAATTTCCTTTTTATAAGAAATTTTTGATAAATTTCCTTTTTATAAGAAATTTTTGATAAATTTCCTTTTTTGTGGAATTTTTTGATAAATTTCCTTTTTTGTGGAATTTTTTGATAAATTTCTTTTTATGGTAAATTTTCGATAAATTTCCTTTTTATAGGAAATTTTCAATAAATTTCCTTTTTATAGGAAATTTTCAATAAATTTCCTTTTTATAGGAAATTTTCAATAAATTTCCTTTTTATAGGAAATTTTCAATAAATTTCCTTTTTATAGGAAATTTTCAATAAATTTCCTTTTTATAGGAAATTTTCAATAAATTTCCTTTTTATAGGAAATTTTCAATAAATTTCCTTTTTATAGGAAATTTTCAATAAATTTCCTTTTTATAGGAAATTTTCAATAAATTTCCTTTTTATAGGAAATTTTCAATAAATTTCCTTTTTATAGGAAATTTTCAATAAATTTCCTTTTTATAGGAAATTTTCAATAAATTTCCTTTTTATAAGAAATTTTCAATAAATTTCCTTTTTATAGGATAAATTTCCTATATAATTCATATGGGGGTTCCAAGCCCCTGATGAAAGTCCGTTTTTTTCCCCCAAAATGTTCAGATGAATATAAAAGTCCTTTTTGCAAAATTTTAGGAATCTAGTTCTATTAGTTTCTTAGATAAAATATTTTGATTTTAACTCTAATAGTTTCGAAGATAAACGAATTTGTGTTTTTAATTAAGGAGGTGCCACTCCCCTACGCCACTTTTTATCCTTACTAATCACATTGAGACTTACGTGGCTCCGACCAAATTTAAGGGCTCTAACTGTTACATTTTCCGAGATATACTGATTTAATATTTTGTTAATATGGAAGGTGCCACGCCCACTATAGTCATTCCGCCCATTTTGTCAAAAAAATATTCTTATGGATGTCAAAGTTGTCCGGGCAAAATTTGAGAACTCTAATTGTACCAGTTTCCAAGATATATAACTTTTAATAGCTATAGTACCTTCCAGATATGCAGGAAGGTACTGTTAAAATTTCAAGAAAATCGGTCCAGCCGTTTAGCCGTCTATAGACTTCAAACATACAAACCCACAAACAAACCCACAAACAAATAAACAAACATTCATTTTTATATATAGATATGGGAGTTGCTGCTCCCTTTATGGGTAGTCCGCCAATTTATTTCCCAAAATGTTTACATGGATGTTAAAGTTACTCGTGCAAATTTTTAATATTCTAACTGTAATAGTTTCCAAGATAAACAAATTTTTGTATTTAATTTATATGGGAGGTGCCACGCCCTCGAATGCTAAGCCGCCCACTTTTTGTCTTAAATAATTATATTGATACTAAAGTTGCTTCGACAAAATTATCTCAGATATACTAATTTAATATTTTCTTAATATGGGCGTGGCACGTCGCCCACTTGAAATTTCAACATAAAAAGTAGTCTATAGTTCCTTCCAGACATACAGGAAGAAACTGTGAAAATTTCAGGAAAATCGGTCCAGCCGTTTAGCAGTCTACAAAGTACAAACAAACATACATACATACAAACACACTTTTATTTTTATATATATAGATTTTCGATTAATTTCCTTTTTATAGGAAATTTTCGATTAATTTCCTTTTTATAGGAAATTTTCGATAAATTTTCTTTTTATGGGATATTTTCGATAAATTTCCTTTTTATGGGATATTTTCGAAAAATTTCCTTTTTATGGGATATTTTCGATAAATTTCCTTTTTATGGGATATTTTCGATAAATTTCCTTTTTATAAGAAAATTTTGAAAAATTTCCTTTTTATATAAAATCTTTTATAAATAATTTTTTTAGGAAACTTTCTATAAATTTCCTTATTTCAGTAAATTTTTTATAAAATTCCTTTTCAGAGGACATTTTGATTCATTTTTTAATTTCCCTTTTAAACAAAATTTATAATAAATTCGCTTCTTAAATGGAAGTATATCTTTTTCCATTTTGTGATAATTTATCTCTTAATTAATCAAATTATTATGTATATTTTTTTCGATTAATTAGCTTTTTCTACGAAAACTTTTTGTCATACAAAATCTATATGCATTAGGCCATATACATACATATATATTGTCTAAAACCATTACCCTTTCCTCGTTTGTTTGCTCAAGTTTTAGTTAACATACACCGCTCATGCCCCACAACAACATCGATAAGAACATCTAACCTTTATTTGTTTTACGCCTTTGACACACCAAAATTCATTTAAGAACTTAACGAAACATCAACACGTTTTCCACAAAATCCACTACACATCCGCTTAGAGTTATATATACAGTTAGAAAAAAAGGTTGCTATTTACACATTGACGAAAACTTTCCGGCAATTTAGTGAGTTTTATGGATGTAAGTCTACTCAGACATAGATCGAATTATAGGTTGTTACCCATTTCATTACCTTTCGCTGGAGGAGTAAGCAGAGTTTTAGTTTTTGTTTGGAGAATAATTTGGGTTATTGTGGAAATATAAAATTGTGAGTAACTTTATCGCTTTTAAACAAATTTGACCAACAAATATTATAAAAAGTCTATTTTATAGGCTACCAGTGGAATGAAGAGTAACTAGTGTTTAGCTTAAGAGTTATTTCTTTGGGTATACAATTTTTAAAACTGCAGGAACAAAAAACATGCCCAGATATTCTTTTATAATATACATATGTACGTATATATACGTGAGTATGCGTTATCCTGTTCCGTGCACTTTTTGCTCAAAATGTCCTTTTGACAAAAAAACCTCTCAACATTTGTTTTGCCACAACGACGACAACAATGTCAAGAGGCTGAAAAAAAAACTAAAGTAGAAAATTGCTTAAAACTAAAATGAACTATTTTTCTGTTTGTTGGATTAGGGATAGTACTTTCTATGTTTGTAAAAGTTTTGTGTTCCTTTAAGGCTTTCGTAAGGAAGGAGATCCGAGAAAATATTTAGCACTCTACACTATATATGACAAAACAAACTTTTATTATTCGAACATAACTATGTATATTCTTTAGAAAACCTTTTTCGTTCTGCGGATCGTATTATGATTTTGCTAAAGTTTCAATTTGATTTGTCTTTGTCCTTTCAAACACAAAAAAGTTTAAGACCAAAATAATCCCAAATAAAGGGAGTGAGAAATTATCAACTTTGACTGCCACTAGTGATAAAGAGACATGTTAAATTTGTTGCTGTCTATTGTTCTTGTTGTCGTTGTTGTTGCGATGTCAGTATTTAAGGCGTAAGTCAGACATATAGACTGACAAACACATTTTGTCCGCACTCTTCATCAATGTAGTTTATTGTTGATTACTCTATTTAATGGGACTAAATGTAGAAATGGCGTGTTTAGTACAAATTCAAGTTCAGTCGTTCAGTAATTTTTTTCTGACGATTTGAGTTCTTTATTTATGTTACAACCAATACGAATATACACACATACATACTTACACACATGTTGTAAAATTTATTAAAGTTGGCTTTTAGTTAGCGATATACACAAATTCCTTTTGACAGACCAAGAGATAAAATTGGGCAAAAAGAAATGTTACGTTTTTTTTTTATTTATTTACGATTAAATTAAAGAAAAAATACAATAAAAAAACAAACATTTAACAAATTAAATTAATTTAAATTGAAAATGAAATAAGTAAATCAATGTGAGAGTGTTTATATGAGTGCGTTTCGATGAATGCTAGTATCCTTGTTATATGTGTTTATGTATGTTTGTGTATGTGATATAATTAAAATTGATTGTCTACTTCCGCTTGAGTTCGTTTGCCATTAGCGTTTGTAAATTATTTGCGAAATGTTAAATGAGAGTGGAAAATAAATTTTGACATGATAATTGGATATATGTGAGAATGAAAGGATATTAGAATGAAGTAAAAAAAGAATTTTTTTTTTAATAAAGAGAAAATAAATCGAAAATACTTAAAAGCAAAAGATAAATTTTAAAGAAAATTAAAAAAATGGAAAGTGATTGGAAATATTCTAAAAAAATATTTTTATAAAAGAGAAAATTGTCCGAAATTTATCCATACGTTTACAATAGTCTGGACTATAGAGTAGACTATAGTCTGGACTATAGAGTAGACTATAGTCTGGACTAAAGAGTAGACTATAGTCTGGACTATAGAGTAGACTATAGTCTGGACTATAGAGTAGACTATAGTCTGGACTATAGAGTAGTTTGGACTATAGAGTAGACTATAGTCTGGAATATAGGATAGAACATAGTCTGGACTATAGGATAGAACATAGTCAGCACTATAGAGTAGACTATAGTCTGGACTACAGAGTAGACTATAAGTCTGGACTATAGAGTAGACTATAGTCTGGACTTTAGAGCAGACTATAGTCTGGACTTTAGAGTAGACTATAGTCTGGACTATAGATTAGACTATAGTCTGGACTATAGATTAGACTATAGTCTGGACTATAGATTAGACTATAGTCTGGACTATAGATTAAACTATAGTCTGGACTATAGATTAGACTATAGTCTGGACTATAGATTAGACTATAGTCTGGACTATAGAGTAGACTATAGTCTGGCCTATAGAGTAGACTATAGTCTGGACTATAGAGTAGACTATAGTCTGGACTATAGTGTAGACTATAGTCTGGACTATAGAGTAGACTATAGTCTGGAATATAGAGTAGACTATAGTCTGGACTTTAGAGTAGACTATAGTCTGGACTTTAGAGTAGATTATAGTCTGGACTATAGAGTAGGCTATAGTCTGGACTATAGAGTAGACTATAGGCTGGACTATAAAGTAGATTATTGTCTGGACTATAGAGTAGACTATGGTCTCGACTTTAGAGTAGACAATAGTTTGGACTATAGAGTAGACTTTAGTCTGGACTATAAATAGACTAAAGTCTGGACTATAGAGTAGACTATTGTCCGGACTATAGAGTAGACTATATCCTGGCCTTTAGAGTAGACAATAGTTTGGAGTAGACAAGAGTTTGGACTATAGAGTAGGTTATAGTCTGGACTATAGAGTAGACTATAGTCTGGACTATAGAGTAGACTATAGTCTGGACTATAGAGTAGACTATAGCCTGGACTATGGAGGGTTATAGAGTAGACTATAGTTTGAACTATAGGGTAGACTATAGTCTAGACTATAGAGAAGAATATAGAGTGTACTATAGAGTACTATGAAGTAGAATATAATCTGGACTATAAAGTAGACTATAGTTTTGACTACAGAGTATGCTATATAGTAGACTTTAGAGTAGACTATACGCTCGACTATATAGTAGACTATAGTGTGGACTATAAAGTAGAATAAAGTCTGGACTATAGAGTAGATTATAGTCTGGACTATAGAGTAGACTATAGTCTGGAATATAAAGTAGACTGTAGTCTGGACTATACAGTAGACTGTAGTCTGTACTATAGAGTAGACTGTGATCTGTACTATAGAGTAGACTGTGGTCTGTACTATAGAGTAGAATATAATCTGTATTATATAGTAGATTATAGTCTGGACTATAAAGTAGACAATAGTCTGTACTATAGAGTAGGATATAGTCTGGACTACAGAATAAACTATAGTGTGGACTATAGAGTATAAAATAGTTTGCATTGCAGAGTAGACTATAGTGTGGACTATAACTTATTAAATTTATAAAAGGAAGGAAAATTTTCTATGGAATATTTATTGAAATATTTCTATATAGAAAAAATATGTGAAAGTTTGTTGCAAAGTAAAACGTACAGAATTTAAATTTATAAAGAAAAACAATTGAATTTCAGATTCTAAAATCCTCGAAATTACATACACTAAAAGCGTGCTAAGGATAGACAATGGTATGAATATTTAAAAAGAGTTTAAAAGAAAATTATTTATTTTCATTTTCGTCTTTATTTTCTATTATTATGTTTACATTAAGCGTATGTAGTGATACGTGTTTATGAGTGTGTGTGAACACTGTTTATTTGGGGGCCCAAAGAGAAGAAAAATGAAAACTTTTTTTTATACACTAATGCGACATTTTTGAAAAATTTACAAACAATTTTTTATACCTTAGTTTGGGGTGCCTTTGATGGTTTACGTGTCTAGAATATTAAAAAAAAAGCAGAAAAACTCTTCAAACTGTTTGAACATAAATGTTTTCTAAAGAAAATCAACATGATTTAAGTTGCTTAAAGAAAATATTTTGAAAAAAAAACTCTTTTTTATAGAGTAAAAATAAACGAATTTTAAGGAAAATATGTTTACATATTCACATACAATCATATGTACATATGTATATACATAGATGTGTTTAAACAACAGTTGCATATGTGCGTGCCTGTCTGCAATAACCAGCCTCTTTTGTATGTAGGACTATAAGGACAAAGTTTTATTTTTCTATTTTGTCCTTTATTCATAATTCTCTATTGTGTAAAAGTGCTGAGAGAGAAAAAAAAAAATCGTAAAATAATAAAAACGACTGGACAGACATGTTAATGGTAATGAAGATATAAAAATAAAAGTTTTCACAGTTTTTATTTTGTAGAAGGTTGACAATAAAAATTTGTTAGTTCCTTTGGTAATGAAGAGTAATTTTGTAAATAATAGTAAAATTTAATTTTGTTTAAATTTAAAAGGTTTTAGTTATAATATTTAATGTGTATGCAAAGTAAATGGGAAAAAATTAGATTGCACAATAAAAATTATAAAAAAATGCATGAAATATAAATATAATTTAACAATTAACGCAGATTGTTTGTTAAAATAAGAAGTTCTTGAAGTAGACAATAGTCTCGAATAGAGAGTAGACTATAGTCTGGACTGAAGAGTTGACTATAATATGGACTTTAAAGCAGACAATAATCTGTAGTACAGAGTAAATTATAGTCTGGACTATAGAGTAGATTATAGTCTGAACTATTATGTATACTATAGTCTGGACTATATAGAAGACTATAGTCAGGACTTCAGATTAGACTACAGTCCGGAATGGAATAGACTATAGTCTCGAATAGAGAGTAGACTATAGTATTGACTATGGAGTAGAATATAGAGTAGATTATAGAGTAGAATATAGAGTAGATTATAGAGTAGACTATAGAGTAGACTATAGTCTGATCTATAGAGTCGATTATAGAGTAGACTATAATTTGGACTATAGAGTAGACTATAGCATGGGCTATAGAGTAGACTATTATCTGGACCATAGAGTAGACTATAGAGTAGACTATAGAGTAGTCTATAGAGTAGACTATAGAGTAGTCTATAGTCTGAACTATAGAGTAGATTATAGGTAGAGTATAGTTTGGACTATAGAGTAGACTATAGTCTGGACTATAGAGTAGTCTGGACTATAGAGTAGGCTGGACTATAGAGTAGTCTATAGTCTGGATTATAGAGTAGATTATAGGGAGACTATAGTTTGGACTATAGAGTAGACTTTTGTCTGGGTTATAGGAAGACTATAGGCTGGACAATAGAGTAGACTATAGTCTGGAATATAGAGTTGACTATAGCCTGGACTATAGAGTAGATTATAGTCTGGACTATAGAGCAAAATATAGTCTGGACTACAGAGTAGATTATAGTCTGGACTATAGAACAAAATATAGTCTGGACTACAGAGAAGTCTATAGTCTGGACTATAGAGTAGACTATAGTCTGGACTATAGAGTAGACTATAGTCTGGACTGTAGAGCAGATTATAGTCTGGGCTATAGAGCAGAATATAGCCTGGACTACAGAGTAGACTACAGTCTGGACTATAGAGTAGATTAAAGTCTGGACTATAGAGTAGACTATAGTCTGGACTATAGAGTAGACTATAGTCTGGACTACAGAGTAGACTATAGTCTGGACTATAGAGTAGATTATAGTCTGGACTATAGACTAGACTATAGTCTGGACTATAGAGTAGACTATAGTCTGGACTATAGAGTAGACTATAGTCTGGACTATAGAGTAGACTATGGGCTAGACTATAGAGTAGGCTATTGGCTGGACTATAGAGTAGACTATAGTCTGGATTATAGAGTAGATTATAGTCTGGACTATAGAGCAGAGTCTGGGCTACAGAGTAGACTATAGTCTGGACTATAGAGTAGACTATAGTCTGAGCTATAGAGTAGACTACAGTCTGGACTATAGAGCAGAATATAGTCTGGACTATAGAGTATACTATAGTCTGGACTATAGAGTAGACTGTAGTCTGGGTTATAGAGTATATAGTTTGCATATATGTATAGGAAATCCATAAACATATTCTTCTGTGATAAGTTTCAATTTATTGTGTATATGTGATATATTGCAAGTGCTACTAGTTAATCCTTTCAAATACAATTATCAAATTAACTAATATCTTTGGACAATTAAAAAAAAAAAATTAACAATATGTGCTATAAGTACATAAGTAATTTTCTTTCAAAAAATCCTATTAAAATCTTAAAAAATTTCTAAGAAAAGTTTAACGAAAAATACATATTTGTTTGGTTTTCTAGAAAATTCCTCTTATATTTTGCTCCTTATATGGACATACACTATTAGAAATTATTGAACTATAATAAGAGTTTTTCCTTTAGTTTACTTTCTTTTCTCATACTTTTTATTTTCACTTGTTAAGTTTACCTTCAGTCAGGTTCAAAAAAAAATTTGCCCCAAAAGTAGTTGCTGGGTAGTTATGTCGTAGTTTTTGGCTATAAGGCATGAACTAAAAAAAAAGAACTACTAGAAAAATAAAACCTGACATACATACTAAAATCTACCTAAACATACTTAAATATCTAACGGATAGTTGAGAAAGAATTTTTGTTGGAATTGTATTAGAAAAATAGGAAAATAAAAATGGAAATTGTAGAGGAAAATAAAATAGGAAAAGTTGTCAGTTGAAGTTCATACATAAAAATATAACATACATATGAATAAATAATGTTGGACTTACAGGACATGGGAGGAGTGAGTAATGTGTCTGAACATTAGAAAATCCTAGCAAAGAATGTTATGTTAAAGTGATGTATATATTAGGTTAGTAACTAAAGTGAGTACATATGAAAAGATATATTTTAGAAACTTGTAAGAGTTTATAGTAAGTGAATGTGAACTAATATTATTAATAAAATTGGTTCCACCCTAATATGCCGGAACGGTTCATTATAGCCGGATTCTAAAAGTCAGAAATTTCATGTCCAGAATATTAACTTCATGCCAATGTCATACACATTTTGATATGTGTGAAATTTTATGAATTTATGTTTATTTTGTTTTCTTTTGCTAAAATAAATTTCTACGCATTGACGTTAAATATAAAGAAACAAAGTAAATTTTGTAAGTAATATACATATGTAAGAGATACATCAAAGACTTTAATTACAATATTCTTGATTTAGAAAATGTTGATTAGAAAATAATTAGTTATGTAATTGTTTTGAAACTAAGGACCAATGTATACACAAAAGTTTAAATCTTAGTTTTTGCCTTGTTTTCATATTTAAACAAAAAGTTTTTTAAATAATATATGCAAAGGTATACAAAGGGTATAAATGATAGATTGCAAGAGCGACTGCTGTTATCAAAAACAATAACAGATCTTATTTTCTACTGATTTCTCACATGAATTAGCTTACTCACCCAAAGGATACTCTTTGTGTAAACGCCAAAAAGAGAAAAATATGTTTTAGCGCCTCGATGGTAATGGATCAGATAGATCAAACTATATAAACAAGACTATAGACCAGACTATAGATCACACAATAGACCAGACCACAATCAAGACCATAGACAAGAGTACAGATCAGTCCATAGATCAGACTTTGGAGCAGACTGCAGACCATTTTATAAACTAGCATGTACAGAAGTCTATAGATCATAGACTAGACTATTGACTCGACTATTGACTCGACTATAGACTAGACTATAGACTAGACTATAAACTAGACTATAGACTAGACTACAGACTAGGCTATAGACTAGACTATAAACTAGACTATAGATTAGACTATAGACTAGACTATAGACTAGACTATAGACTAGACTATAGACTAGACTATAGACTAGACTATAGACTAGACTATAGAACAGACTATAGACTAGACTATAGACCAGACTGTAGACTAGACTATAGACTAGTCTATAGACTAGACTATAGACTAGACTATAGAATAGACTATAGACTAGACTATAGACTAGACTATAGACTAGACTACAGACTAGATTATAGACTAGACTATAGACTAGACTATAGACTAGACTATAGACTAGACTATAGACTATACTATAGACTATACTATAGACTAGACTATAGACTAGACTATAGACTAGACTATAGACTAGACTATAGACTAGACTATAGACTAGACTATAGACTAGACTATAGACTAGACTATAGACTAGACTATAGACTAGACTATAGACTAGACTAGACTAGACTATAGACTAGACTATAGACTAGACTATAGACTAGACTATAGACTAGACTATAGACTAGACTATAGACTAGACTATAGACTAGACTATAGACTAGACTATAGACTAGACTATAGACTAGACTATAGACTAGACTATAGACTAGACTATAGACTAGACTATAGACTAGACTATAGACTAGACTATAGACTAGACTATAGACTAGACTATAGACTAGACTATAGACTAGACTATAGACTAGACTATAGACTAGACTATAGACTAGACTATAGACTAGACTATAGACTAGACTATAGACTAGACTATAGACTAGACTATAGACTAGACTATAGACTAGACTATAGACTAGACTATAGACTAGACTATAGACTAGACTATGACTAGACTATAGACTAGACTATAGACTAGACTATAGACTAGACTATAGACTAACTATAGACTAGACTATAGACTAGACTTAGACTAGACTATAGACTAGACTATAGACTAGACTATAGACTAGACTATAGACTAGACTATAGACTAGACTATAGACTAGACTATAGACTAGACTATAGACTAGACTATAGACTAGACTATAGACTAGACTATAGACTAGACTATAGACTAGACTATAGACTAGACTATAGACTAGACTATAGACTAGACTATAGACTAGACTATAGACTAGACTATAGACTAGACTATAGACTAGACTATAGACTAGACTATAGACTAACTATAGACTAGACTATAGACTAGACTATAGACTAGACTATAGACTAGACTATAGACTAGACTATAGACTAGACTATAGACTAGACTATAGACTAGACTATAGACTAGACTATAGACTAACTAGACCTAACTAGACTAGACTATAGACTAGACTATAGACTAGACTATAGACTAGACTATAGACTAGACTATAGACTAGACTATAGACTAGACTATAGACTAGACTATAGACTAGACCATAGACTAGACCATAGACTAGACCATAGACTAGACCATAGACTAGACCATAGACTAGACCATAGACTAGACTATATACTAGACTATAGACTAGACTATAGACTAGACTATAGACTAGACTATAGACTAGACCATAGACTAGACTATAGACTAGACTATAGACTAGACTATAGACTAGACCATAGATTAGAAGAATTTAGGCTAGACTATAAATTAGACTATAGACTAGACCATAGACTAGAAGACTATAGACTAGACTATAGACTAGGCTTTAGACTAGACTATAGACTATGCTATAGACTAGCTAAAATAAGCTAAAAATCAAAAAATTTCTTTAATCATAGTAAAAGTGGGTACAAAATTTATATCTGCAATTGTTTATTAAAATAAATTTAATTTGTACATTATTTAACCCATATCGTATTTGGATATCATATTTACTAATGTTTGCTCAAGGCCAAAAAATATAACATTTACTATCAATAAATATTTTCACATGAACAAACAAATTGTTTAAACATGCCCAACATATGTATGTATAATATAACAAACGACATGCGGAGACTTGTTAAGACATGCACAGATTTCGTATTTGCTTTATATCTGAGAAATAAAATACTCGTATAAATGTATGTGAAAATAAATAAATAAAACATCTTTATTAACTTGAGAAAGGAGCAAAGAAAAAAAACGAAAAATAAAACCTTAATGAAAACAAAAGAAAAAATGAAATAAATTAATTAAATTAAAAAGAAAAAAAGAAGAAAGAAATACTTAATTTCTTAATATTGCTGTTAAAAGCTTGACTGAATTATTAAATCTTTAATCTTTGCTATTGCGCTACTTAATTAAACAGGATCGAAACGCTTTTTCTAACTTTAAACTTAAGTTTAAGTAATTTTGATGATAAAAGGAAGAAGAATACATATAGAAGAAATGTACATATAGTGAGAGATAGTTAATCTTACTCTTTGATTTACACTATTTACCGAACTGTATCATTGTAAACATTAGTTTCTTAGAGGCTACACACAACTTATATATCCCAGTTTTTGATCAGTCTATTTAACATACACTTGCGAATTTTACTATTTGAAATCAATAATAATTTCAGATCTGTATTGTTAAAGAGTAAATGGGTTAAATTTTAATGCACATATGTACACATAAGTAAAATGTTTATGTGTTCATTATTTACATGTGTATGTACAATGTATATTAGTTAGCGAGGTCTTTTGAGAGTGGAAACTAAACTTCTAGTGTATAACATTATAGAAGGTTTCCACCAAACAAAGCATCAGATGTATTTTCGAATAATATTTTTCTATTACAAATAGTTCTTTCTCACCAATATATACCCACCTAATATAATCTACATACACACATACAACGTACATATTTTTTTTGTACTTTGTTGCAATATGCTTCCATGTATGTACTTATTTAGCATGAAAATATTTGACAATAAAAATGGAATTTTCAATTTTATAAAGGTATTTTCAATTTGTAATGGTATTTCAATGATTGCATTGGGCTTTATGGGAATTTTATTTTTCTTTATATTTAAGAGTCAAATGTAAATTTTACAACTTTTGTTGCAGCAATTTTTTATATACAAAATACATACTTTCCACAAACCTATAGGTGTCTTGATGGTTTAATGTATGGTTCTTTCACACATTAGGAATTTATGAAGAGAAACATTCTAGTTTTATGCTGACTAAAGTTTTGAAATTGTAGAGAATAGTTGTGTGTGATACATACATACATTCATACATACATATAAGGGTAAACTAAATAATGTTTAATATATAGATTTAAGGTAAATTGGCATATGTTAGAACTTAAAAGGTTCTGAATGAATATTAAATGGCGAAAAGGTTATTTAAATTGTCGACAAAATGCCAGAAAAGGAAGTGTTATTTTAACTAAATTATATAGCTTGCCTTTTTAAAGAAGATGTAATGCAAAAAGGTAGAAAACCCATTAAAAATCTGTAAACATAAAGGCAAAATATCATAATACATACACAACAGAAACTAACTAACTAACTAACTAACTAACTAACTAACTAACTAACTAACTAACTACTAACTAACTAACTAACTAACTAACTAACTACTAACTAACTAACTAACTAACTAACTAACTACTAACTAACTAACTAACTAACTAACTAACTACTACTAACTAACTAACTAACTAACTACTAACTAACTAACTACTAACTAACTAACTACTACTAACTAACTAACTAACTAACTAACTAACTAACTAACTAACTAACTAACTAACTAACTAACTAACTAACTAACTAACTAACTAACTAACTAACTACTAACTAACTAACTAACTAACTAACTAACTAACTAACTAACTAACTAACTAACTAACTAACTACTAACTAACTAACTAACTAACTAACTAACTAACTAACTAACTAACTAACTAACTAACTAACTAACTAACTAACTAACTAACTAACTAACTAACTAACTAACTAACTAACTAACTAACTAACTAACTAACTACTAACTAACTAACTAACTAACTAACTAACTACTAACTAACTAACTAACTAACTAACTAACTAACTAACTAACTACTAACTAACTAACTAACTAACTAACTAACTAACTAACTAACTAACTAACTAACTAACTAACTACTAACTAACTAACTAACTAACTACTAACTAACTAACTAACTAACTAACTAACTAACTAACTAACTAACTACTAACTAACTAACTAACTAACTAACTACTAACTAACTAACTAACTAACTACTAACTAACTAACTAACTAACTAACTAACTAACTAACTAACTAACTAACTAACTAACTAACTAACTAACTAACTAACTAACTACTAACTAACTAACTAACTAACTAACTAACTAACTAACTAACTAACTAACTAACTAACTAACTAACTAACTAACTAACTAACTAACTAACTAACTAACTAACTAACTAACTAACTAACTAACTAACTAACTAACTAACTAACTAACAACTAACTAACTAACTAACTAACTAACTAACTAACTAACTAACTAACTAACTAACTAACTAACTAACTAACTAACTAACTAACTAACTAACTAACTAACTAACTAACTAACTAACTAACTAACTAACTAACTAACTAACTAACTAACTACTAACTAACTAACTAACTAACTAACTAACTAACTAACTAACTAACTAACTAACTAACTAACTAACTAACTAACTAACTAACTAACTAACTAACTAACTAACTAACTAAACTACTAACTAACTAACTAACTAACTAACTAACTAACTAACTAACTAACTAACTAACTAACTAACTAACTAACTAACTAACTAACTAACTAACTACACTAACTACTAACTAACTACTAACTAACTAACTACTAACTAACTAACTAACTAACTAACAACTAACTAACTAACTAACTAACTAACTACTAACTACTAACTAACTAACTAACTAACTAACTAACTACTAAAACTAACTAACTACTAACTAACTAACTAACACTAACTAACTAACTAACTAACTAACTAACTACTACTAACTAACTAACTAACTAACTACTAACTAACTAACTAACTAACTAACTAACTAACTAACTACTACTAACTACTAACTAACTAACTAACTAACTAACTAACTAACTAACTAACTAACTAACTAACTAACTAACTCTGTTATAGTTCGGTTCTAGTTCTGTTCCAGTTCTGTTCTAGTTCTGTTCTAGTTCTGTTCTAGTTCTGTTCTAGTTCTGTTCTAGTTCTGTTCTAGTTCTGTTCTAGTTCTGTTCTAGTTCTGTTCTAGTTCTGTTTCTAGTTCTGTTCTAGTTCTGTTCTGTTCTAGTTCTGTTCTAGTTCTGTTCTAGTTCTGTTCTAGTTCTGTTCTAGTTCTGTTCTAGTTCTGTTCTAGTTCTGTTCTAGTTCTGTTCTAGTTCTGTTCTAGTTCTGTTCTAGTTCTGTTCTAGTTCTGTTCTAGTTCTGTTCTAGTTCTGTTCTAGTTCTGTTCTAGTTCTGTTCTAGTTCTGTTCTAGTTCTGTTCTAGTTCTGTTCTAGTTCTGTTCTAGTTCTGTTCTAGTTCTGTTCTAGTTCTGTTCTAGTTCTGTTCTAGTTCTGTTCTAGTTCTGTTCTAGTTCTGTTCTAGTTCTGTTCTAGTTCTGTTCTAGTTTTGTTCCAGTTCTGTTCTAGTTCTGTTCTAGTTTCGTTCTATATATAATGTCGACGAAAATTTTGTAGGGTATCACATATTCGGTTGTGCCAGACGATACCCTGTATGTTTTTTATTTTGAAATTTTTTGTTCACCACAGACAAAAATATTAAAAACCAAAGAGTACTGTTTTTTTACTATATATAAAAAATATATTTATATTAAGTAAGTTTAATAAAACCTTATAAAACGAACACATATAGAATACATGCATATTTCACCAGCCTTAATCATAGACCAAGAGACAGCACAGGAAGTAATATATTTTTTTACAGAACATGAGTACGAGTGTGCTGAAGACCATGAATAATACAATTTGTATATTTTATATTTATCAATGAAATTTTATCTTAAAAAATGAACTAAACCATCATTTATATATAAATATTTATACAAATAAAAAGCATACTGAAAAAAACTTTTGCGTGTTTTATATTTATTAAAAAGTTTTTGTGGAAATAGACCAACATTTATAGTTTCCTTTTTATCTGGAAAAAATGAAACAAAATAAGTTTGAAAAAAAAAGAAAAACAGAAAAAAATAAATTCCACCAATATTTTGTTGCCTTAAACAGGGGGGTTGGTTATTTTTACTTTCAAAATATGTCAATGTTTTGTAGAGCCATAATGCGAAACGCCTCGACTGAGCGGGGGAAAAAACATTTGTTTTATAAGCTATAGGGTAAGAGTCAAAAAAAGAAAATCTAATTTGCTTCATTTGTAATTTCATTACCGTAATAAACTCATTAAAATGCAACAAAAATAAAATAACCATAGACCACCAGTACACACGTACACAAACAAACGTACTCACTCTTGCTTGTTTACATTCTATTTTTGGAGTTGGTACTCTGCTGCTAATGGCTGTTGTATTTTTGTTACTGGTTTATTAACAGCCTTAAAGTATGCAATAATAATATTTGTTAACTAATCTCTAAGAGAGCGAATGTTTTCTTTATATGAATGTGTATGTGTATGTTAATATCCGTTTGCATTGTATTGTGTATGCATGGGGATGTTTACATAATTTTAATATAATTTGTGTTGTTGCTTTATTTTCCATATGGACACTAATTATGCCGGGTATTTTAGTGGCAATTGTGGTAATTTTATGTTTTAATATTTTCATTTTGGTTTCATTATTTTGCTCGTTTGCTTAGCTATATTTGTGTTAGACAAATATTTGCTTTTGTTATTTAGGTCAAATATTTATTGTGTGGTGTGTGTGTTGGGTGTTTAAAATGCTTTTTGAATTGGGTATAAGGATTTTGAGAAATTGTCAGAGGTATGTACAATATACATATGTAATAGGTAATAATAGTTTTAATTTGTCGTTGTTAGCATAGAATGTCTTTAAGGTATAATATAAATATGTATAAATGTAAGAGTCTTAGCAATTCGATGTTGTTAAGATTATGGATAGTGTGCTTTTACGGTTGCTGGTTACGTGAAGTATTTTATAATGTGTAAATTAATTATAGTTAGGGGGGTTTGTCATGATGTGCATACATATATAAAACCTATAAATAGGGAATTAAAAGGTTTCTGCCCGACTATCTATCATTGTCCAATTCTAGTTCAGTTCTACTTCAGTTCTAGTTTCAGTTTCAGTTCTAGTTCAGTTCTAGTTCAGTTCTAGTTCAGTTCTAGTTCAGTTCTAGTTCAGTTCTAGTTCATTCTAGTTCAGTTCTAGTTCAGTTCTAGTTCAGTTCTAGTTCAGTTCTAGTTCAGTTCTAGTTCAGTTCTAGTTCAGTTCTAGTTTCAGTTCTAGTTCAGTTCTAGTTCAGTTCTAGTTCAGTTCTAGTTCAGTTCTAGTTCAGTTTCTAGTTCAGTTCTTGTCAGTTCTAGTTCAGTTCTAGTTCAGTTCTAGTTCAGTTCTAGTTCAGTTCTAGTTCAGTTCTAGTTCAGTTCTAGTTCAGTTCTAGTTCAGTTCTAGTTCAGTTCTAGTTCAGTTCTAGTTCAGTTCTAGTTCAGTTCTAGTTCAGTTCTAGTTCAGTTCTAGTTCAGTTCTAGTTCAGTTCTAGTTCAGTTCTAGTTCAGTTCTAGTTCTAGTTCAGTTCTAGTTCAGTTCTAGTTCAGTTCTAGTTCAGTTCTAGTTCAGTTCTAGTTCAGTTCTAGTTCAGTTCTAGTTCAGTTCTAGTTCAGTTCTAGTTCAGTTCTAGTTCAGTTCTAGTTCATTCTAGTTCAGTTCTAGTTCAGTTCTAGTTCAGTTCTAGTTCAGTTCTAGTTCAGTTCTAGTTCAGTTCTAGTTCAGTTCTAGTTCAGTTCTAGTTCAGTTCTAGTTCAGTTCTAGTTCAGTTCTAGTTCAGTTCTAGTTCAGTTCTAGTTCAGTTCTAGTTCAGTTCTAGTTCAGTTCTAGTTCAGTTCTAGTTTCAGTTTCTAGTTCAGTTCTAGTTCAGTTCTAGTTCAGTTCTAGTTCAGTTCTAGTTCAGTTCTAGTTCAGTTCTAGTTCAGTTCTAGTTCAGTTCTAGTTCAGTTCTAGTTCAGTTCTAGTTCAGTTCTAGTTCAGTTCTAGTTCAGTTCTAGTTCAGTTCTAGTTCAGTTCTAGTTCAGTTCTAGTTCAGTTCTAGTTCAGTTCTAGTTCAGTTCTAGTTCAGTTCTAGTTCAGTTCTAGTTCAGTTCTAGTTCAGTTCTAGTTCAGTTCTAGTTCAGTTCTAGTTCAGTTCTAGTTCAGTTCTAGTTCAGTTCTAGTTCAGTTCTAGTTCAGTTCTAGTTCAGTTCTAGTTCAGTTCTAGTTCAGTTCTAGTTCAGTTCTAGTTCAGTTCTAGTTCAGTTCTAGTTCAGTTCTAGTTCAGATCTAGTTCAGTCCTAGTTCAGTTCAGTTCAGTTCTAGTTCAGTTCTAGTTCAGTTCTAGTTCAGTTCTAGTTCAGTTCTAGTTCAGTTCTAGTTCAGTTCTAGTTCAGTTCTAGTTCAGTTCTAGTTCAGTTCTAGTTCAGTTCTAGTTCAGTTCTAGTTCAGTTCTAGTTCAGTTTCTAGTTCAGTTCTAGTTCAGTTCTAGTTCAGTTCTAGTTCAGTTCTAGTTCAGTTCTAGTTCAGTTCTAGTTCAGTTCTAGTTCAGTTCTAGTTCAGTTCTAGTTCAGTTCTAGTTCAGTTCTAGTTCAGTTCTAGTTCAGTTCTAGTTCAGTTCTAGTTCAGTTCTAGTTCAGTTCTAGTTCAGTTCTAGTTCAGTTCTAGTTCAGTTCTAGTTCAGTTCTAGTTCAGTTCTAGTTCAGTTCTAGTTCAGTTCTAGTTCAGTTCTAGTTCAGTTCTAGTTCAGTTCTAGTTCAGTTCTAGTTCAGTAGTTCAGTTCTAGTTCAGTTCTAGTTCAGTTCTAGTTCAGTTCTAGTTCAGTTCTAGTTCAGTTCTAGTTCAGTTCTAGTTCAGTTCTAGTTCAGTTCTAGTTCAGTTCTAGTTCAGTTCTAGTTCAGTTCTAGTTCAGTTCTAGTTCAGTTCTAGTTCAGTTCTAGTTCAGTTCTAGTTCAGTTCTAGTTCAGTTCTAGTTCAGTTCTAGTTCAGTTCTAGTTCAGTTCTAGTTCAGTTCTAGTTCAGTTCTAGTTCAGTTCCAGTTCGGCTTTCTCACCTTTTTATATTTAGACTTTTGTCTTGAACTCGAGTGTTTGTCACATGTCATTTTTTAAATGAAAGAGGAAACAGCCCATGATTTTGCTGGCACAAAAATATTTACGTTACTCCTCTACATATACTTCTTGTCCTAAGGATTCCACTACGAATATTTGCAATTTAGTCTTAATTAAAATATTTATTAACTATAAAAAGAGCGGCAATTAATATTTTAAATATGTACTAATTTCTTTATGACGACAAAACGGTACTTGAGGCTTTCAGCACCACACCAGCGAAAGCAAGAAAAAGAGAAATAGCAAAAATAAATACAATTTCCGGTAAAAACAACACAATTTATTTGATTTTAAACATGCAAAAGTATGCAATATCTTTTCCTTATATATATCATATTTAAAGTGAGTGCTCGTGTATAGGTAGGCAAACTTATTAAACTGCTTTTTCAAAGCATTTTCTTGGCAATGCTTTGACTCAATAAAGTTCAGTAACATTTTGCGCGGTAAATTTGTTAGTAAATGAGTAAATGGATAAACAGTACATGGGGTAATGAAATCATAGTGGCTTTGCTATGACAGCAATAGCAACAAATACAAAAATATTTAAAAGCAGGAAACGGAAATTTTTTTAGTTACGGATGAAGGTTATTGCAAAAGAAGGAAATGTTTTAAGGAAACAAGATGAAAGTAGAGAACAAGAAGAAAACACAGATATTTAAGAACATGATGAAACCGTTAAGCATTTAAGACTCCTTAAAAATAAGAAAATTTTTAGAAGATTTTTTGTTATTTTCTAATTTAAATTTTTATATATATTTTTCTAATTGCAGGTGGTGGTTGAAATTTTCTTCGTTGCTTTTAAATTAAGGGGTAAGTGAATCCTTGTATCCTGTTTGGTTGGTTGTTTAAATTTAAATTTCATTTTAACATACATTTTAAAGTGCATTCAGGTGTAATTCAATTTTAAAAGTTGTTTACTTTGAGTGCTGCATATTTTAATTTTGTAAACATGAACATTTATTGTTTATTAAGTTTATTCAGGCTTGTTATTTTTTGTGAAACGTCGACGCTTGATTAATTTAATTCAAACTTTGTTGTGCATAAATTACTTTTGTTTTATTTTTTGGTATTTCAAAAGTTTAGGTCATGTGTCATTAACATAACCGAAAATTGTGTATGATAAATATTTAATATTTTTTGTTTTATATTGTTGTATTTATAAGGGTGGTAGTTATTTTTTAGGATTTTTGTTTTAAAATTAAGGACTGTAGAGTTTTAAAAAAGGATGTATACAATTTAAAGGGCGTATGAACATTTTGAGTTATGTCCATAAATAAATTATTGCTCATACGCGTAGTACTACTCGCATTGTACCTGTAAAAGTATGCTATAGTTATTTCAATATACATAGATTGGAATTAAATATTTCTCATACGCATCCTTATTAAAAACAAATGCATATTCTGCAAAAATTAGTTCATTTCTAGTTCTAGGTCAATTTAAGTGAGGTTAAATTCTAGTTCAGTTCTAGTTCAGTTCTAGTTCAGTTCTAGTTCAGTTCTAGTTCAGTTCTAGTTCAGTTCTAGTTCAGTTCTAGTTCAGTTCTAGTTCAGTTCTAGTTCAGTTCTAGTTCAGTTCTAGTTCAGTTCTAGTTCAGTTCTAGTTCAGTTCTAGTTCAGTTCTAGTTCAGTTCTAGTTCAGTTCTAGTTCAGTTCTAGTTCAGTTCTAGTTCAGTTCTAGTTCAGTTCTAGTTCAGTTCTAGTTCAGTTCTAGTTCAGTTCTAGTTCAGTTCTAGTTCAGTTCTAGTTCAGTTCTATGCTCAACCCTAATATTTTACCATTCCCAACGAATACCATAAACATAAAATTTTAATCAAATGCACGTAATGTTTTTCCGTTATGCCTTAACTGTCAACGTCCAAAAATTTCGTAATAAAATTTACATAAAATAACTAAAACAGCGCATGTTAATATAAATTTTATATATATTTTTTTAAATTTTTTGTTAGCATTTGAAATGGATAAAAACTGAAAACCACATCCTCAATTTTAAAATATGTACATGGAATATTTATTTATCCGCATATTTAAGTAAAACTTGAAAATATTTTCAAAATTTTTATTAACATGTAAAATATTTACACCTAAAGTCAAAATAAACGAATTTGTGTTATGTTATTGCAATTTAAAAATTGCTAAATAAATTGATTTGTTTATTAAGTTTTTGTGTATGAAACAAAATTTATTTGTTTAGTAAAAAAGGATAAAATTGTTATTAGTTTTTTTAATTAGAACGTTTTTTTAAGCTTTTTAAATGCAACAACTAATATTAGATTTTCCGGAATAATTTAGTTGGAAAGCATAGCATACTTTTAAGCGCCTTTAATATTTGGAATGTGTTAGTGTTATTTTAAAAACCATTTAACTTACTTACTATTAGTACTAAGTACATTTTACTTTTCTATTATTTAGTTATGTTCTTGTCATAAAATCTACTCTCGTCTCTCGTCTAATTTATTTAAAAAGATGTAATGTAAATATACAGTTTGACGTCAAAATCATCAATCAATCAGAGTGCTAGTCCTGCCACAACCAACCGACCAATAGCATCTTAATACGTTTTCTTATTTTAGCTTGAAATAACATTAAAAGTGGAAAATGTGCAGATGGGAAAGGAAGTTGAAATAAAAAAAATCATAATCAGTTTTTATACTTTACTTAAGCTGATTTTAGATCTTTTTAATGAAATTTAATGATTTTCAGAAAAATATTAAAAAATTGCAGAAAAGCTGTAAAAAATTGCTATAATTTTTAAATTATTTTTAAGAAATACATCCTCTCGTTTGAAACCCACTGCTGAGAGAAGTTTTCCAAAAAGTCTGTGTGTTATTTACGGCATGTGTTAAATGTCATTAATATAAAATTGATTAGGGGTAAATTTTTTGAAATGTCATTGTCTGTAAAATTTTATTTAGATTTATTATTGTCTTTTTTTATAGACTGCAGACATAATAATTAAAATTAATTTACATTTGTTGTTTTTTATTAACATTTTCTTTAAAGTAGACGTGTTGAACAAAGACTTAGGTTTTTTTTAATAAGGAGCAATGTCATTTTAAGAAAATATTTAAAACATTAATTTTGATTAGAAAAGTACAAGTGTGTTTACAACTAATTATTATTAATTCATAGTAAAAAGAATACACATAAAAATGAGGTCGTCAGAACAAAAGGTCACTGTAAATTGCAGCCTCTTAAGCATAGAACCAGCACAAGTTCTATAAACTCTATGAATTTTGTTTAAACTATTATTTAATCTACAAACTCGTCAATAGATTCTTTCAAAAAATCTTCTAAAAATTAGCTCATTCATAGGCTTAGATAAACTCTCATACAGAGAGAGAGAAAAAAAATATACACGCCTGTTACCAAAATGACACCAAATTTTTGAATAACATCCATTGTCAAGTATCTAAGTCACTATTGCCAACGGATTTTGAGCTTACCACGTTTGACAACGGATGTGCATAAAATTTTGATTGCGACAACCAATTGTTGCAATGTTGACAACGTTGCGTGGTCAATATTACATGTTGTTGTTGTATGTATGTATATACTTGACAACGAATGTTATTGAAAAATTTGGTGTCAATTTGGTACCAGGCGAGTACATATCTCTTTCGTCAATAAACTCGTCTATACTCGCATAGATATATTCGTATATAGATGATTTAAGAATCTCGTCTACACAACGATTGCCTATAAACTCAACTATATACTGATCGACTTATAAAATTTCATATATAAATTCGTATATATACACGTCAAAAAACTCGTCTACAGCTTTATGTACAAACTTGTCTACACAACATTCGCCATAACATAGACTGGTCGAGTTTTTAGAAACTAATCCATACACTCGTCTAGAAATTTGTCTTAAATTTTTCCTAGAAACTTTTGTAAAAAGCCAACTATAGAACCACGAAACACATCTATAAACTTGTCGATATTATCAGCTAGTGAATCTTCTGAAAATTCGTCTATAAATTTATATTTAAAGACGTCCATAAACTCTATAAACTAGTCTAAAACTCTTCTTTAAACCCATCTACAGATTTGTCTTTGAACTCTTCAATAAATATATCTCTAAACTCGTTTTTGAATTTGACTTCGTATATAGACACGTTAAGAATCACGTCTACAGCCTCATGTGTAAACTTGTCTATACAACAATCGGCTATAAACTCAACCATAGACTGGTCGAATTTATAGAAACTCATCCATACACTCGTCTAGAAATTTGTCTTAAATTTTTCCTAGAAACTTTTGTAAAAACTCATCTATAGAACCTTGAAACACGTCTATAAATTTGTCTATATTATCGACTAGAGAATCTTCTATAAACTCGTCTACAAATTTACATTTAAAGTCGTCCATGAACTGGTTTATAAACTAGTCTAAAACTCATCTACAGATTCGTCTTTGAACTCTTCAATAAATATATATCTAAACTCGTCTTTAAACCCGTCTATAAAGTGTGTAAACTCTATAAAGTCTTATGCATTTGATTTCGTATATAGACATGTCAAGAAACTCGTCTACAGCCTCATGTATAAACTTGTCTAAACAACAATCGACTGTTCGAATTTATAGAAACTCATCCATACACTCTCTACAAATTTTGCCTAAAATTTTCTCTAGAAACTTTTGTAAAAACTTGTCTATAGACGAAACACGTCTGTAAACTTGTAGATACCATCAGCTAGAGAATCTTCTGCAAATATAACCTAGTCTATAAACTTATCTATAAACTCTTTTATAAACAAGCCTATAAACTCGTCTAAAATGACGCCTAAACTAGTTTATAGATTCGCCTATAAATGTGTCTATAACTCTTCAATAAACTATTATTTAAGCTCATCTATAAAGTCGTCTATAAACTTGACTTAAAAATCCATAAACTAGTCTATAAGTTCATATATCTATAAACTGTTTCCTGTCAAACTCCTCTATAGTCTCGCCTATAAACTCATCTAACAACTCAATTTCCCTTTAAACATAAATATCAATCTCGTCTAGAAAATCGTTTTGGTCAAGTATATAAACTCGTCTAACTACTCATCTATAAACTCTGCTTTCCAAATAATCGTCTAAATTATAGCTTCGTCTAAAAATTTGTCTGTACATGCGTTTATAAATTCGTATATAGAAACTAGTCCATAAACAGATCTATAAACGAGTCTATAGCCTAGTCTATAAACTAATCTATAAACTCTTTCATAAACTAGTCTTGACGTCTAAACTCGTCTATAGATTCGCCTATGAATGTGTCTTTAAAGTTGTCTATAGTATATCATGTAGTCTATAACTCTTCAATAAACTAGTCTTTCAGCTCATCTATAAATCGTTTATAAACTTGGCTTAAAACTCCATAAACTAGTCTACAACTTAAAACTCGCATATAAACTAAGCTATAAACTCGTTTCTCGTCTATAGATTCGCCTATAAATGCGTCTTTAAAGTTGTCTATAGTACATCATATAGTCTATAACTCTTTAATAAACTAGTCTTTGAACTCGTCTATAAATTAGTTTTTAACCTCGTCTATAAAGTCGCCTATAAACTTGACTTCAAACTCCATAAACTAGTCTATAACTTTGTATATTAACTAGTCTCTAAAGTTGCCTAAAATCTCGTTTATAAACTAGTCTTAAAACTCGTCAATAAATTGGGCTAGAAGCTAATCTATATTCGTCTATAAAACTTGTCCAAAGCCTTTCTTCAATACAAATTTGTCTTTAATCTAATCAAACTCATCTAACATTCTTTATATAGACAAAGTTAAAAGACAACTAATTTGCCTTTTAATATTAAACATTATCTTTTTTATACACTTCATTTATGTATATTATTGTTATAAATTTTGCAAAAAAAAAAAAAGTTTTATAATCTGCAACAGTATTCAAACTAAAAACATTTTTACTAAATATTTAGTAGTGTTACCAAATTAATATAGTTGTATGTATTTCAAACAACTTGTACATTTAAGATACGTTAGTTTTAGTTCAGTGTTTTTTTTTGTTACCATTGCTTTTTTATTAGTTCATTCATACTTTCTTTAGTTTAAAGTCAAATTAAAACTACATTTTATGAGCTTAACAAAAAAAAAAATGAAACGAATGAACGTTCCATTGTATGAGACAGAATCACAGGCAACGGAAACAACAACTGCATAAAAAGCAGTTTTAAAAGGCCCATAAAAACTGAACAAACTTTTGTTCTAACTTCCTTTATGAATGTAGTAGTGTGAGATTTTATGTGCTTTTTTATCTGTTCATTGCTGGTGGTACAATGAATTGTTGAATAGAAAATAAAAAAAGCATTTCCTAAAGATAGAAAATAGAACAATCACACACCAACATACACACACACACACTCAGTAGAAGCAACAGTTGAAATCTGTTGTTGAATCTGTGCGAGAACAAGTGTTTTTTTCTTTTACATTTATGAATAGAAAAATATGCATTTGATTTTCTTTTTTGCTGCAGCAAAAGATACACAAATACATTTTCAAATGCCAATTGCGTTTAAGTCCTCAATATGAGTGTTTTTAACTGTTAAATGCCAAAGTTTTGTTGCTAGTTTTTCTTTTTTTGCACCATTGACATGTGAACAATTACTAAGTTTATAGTCTCAGATGTAAGGCTTTATAGAGAGCATTATATTTTATAGTCTTGATAGTGTTCTATTAGCTGAATTGTTAATTTTAAAAGCATTTTTAGATAGAATGTTGTGTCTTTTTAAATTTCATTTTTAAAGGATACTTTTCATGCAACTTTAAAGAATCTAAATTCATAATAATACTCTTACACAACCTTTAGTTATCTAAACTTTTTTTCATCTTTACCAAAAAGTTGTTTTTTACAAAAAAATGTCTTTCCAAAACATAAATTATATTTATGGCAGTCACTTGGTTTTATACCTTTTATACTTGTTTCTCTCATTTTTCGGTTCACAGCCACCAGAGTGAATTTAAAATTACACCAAGAACAACAAGAAAAATTAATGTGTTTTTTGAACTTAAATGTTGATTTATTTTCATAAAAAAAAGAACGAAAAGGTTCAAAATGCGCGAGTTCTAAAGAAAAATGAAGAAGAAATTTTGAATAAATAAATTGCTGTGGGTTAAAACAATACATGACACGAACACCTATAACTTTTGGAGTTGTCGTTTTGTGTGCAAAAGACATTTATTTAAATTGTAATTTAAATTTAAGCTTAAGTTTAGTAATGGTATTTTGTTATACGAGTATAGTTCTTTTTTCTCAAAATAGATTCGGGTATAAAGTCGCCTGCAAACTCAGTTATATGGTAAAATCGTCTATTAAAACTCGTCTAAAGCCATAGATTTGCCTATAAATTCGTTTTTACACTAGCCAGCATGACTTTAAACTCGTCTAAAAACTGGTCTATGGACTCGTCTATAAACTTGTCTACAAACTCTTTTATATATATTAGGCTTATATACTGGTCTTTAACACTTTAACTTTCTTTAAACTTCTTTGTATACTCTATTAAGTGTTCTATAAAACCTCTATAAATACGTCTGTACACAGAGGGAAAAAGAAATATACACGCCTGGTACCAAATTGACACCAAACTGTTTATAATTTTCAATACCATACATTGTCTAATTATATAAATACGTGCGACAACACTATGTAATGTTGATAACATTGCAACCATTCGTTGTCGAAATCAAAATTTTATACACATCCATTGTCTAAATGTTAACAAACGTGGTAAGTTCACTATTGACAAACAATCCGTTGCCAATAGTGAGCTTACCACGTTTGTTAACATTGCGTTGTCAACATTACATAGTGTTGTCGTACGTATGTATATACTTTGACAATGGATGTTATTGAAAAATGATAAACTCTTTGGTGTCAATTTGGTACCAGGCGTGTATATTTCTTTTTCCCTCTGTGTAGGCTCACCCATAAACTTGTGAGTCTACAGATGTGTTTTTAAGTTAGTTTTTCAACTTGTATATAGATTGGTCTTTGGTCTCTTTTATAAAATCGTCCATTAACTCACATACAATCTTGCATATAAACTCTTTTATAGTCTTATGTAAACTCGCCTAAATTATAAACTCTATACACTCGTTCTTAGTCTAGTCTGTAATCTCTTCTATAAATTGTCTACATCTAACATCTCAATTTCCCTTTAAACATAAGTATCAATCTTGTCTAGAAAATCGTCTTTGGTCTAGTATATAAACTCGTCTAACTACTCAACTATAAACTCTGTAATACTCGTCTAAAGTACAGTCTCGTCTAAAAATTTGTCTATAAACACGTTTTGAAATTCATATAGAGTCTTGTTTTTAATATTCTCTATAAACTCGTATAAAAACGCCTAAAATCTTGTTTGTAGACTCGACTTTAATCTCGTATATAGTTTTTTCTATAAACTCGTCTAGATCACAATCACATAAATTTGTATATAGGATTGTATAAAAACTCGACTAAAGTTACGCCTGCACTATCAATAATCTTGCCTATAAACTCTACTATAGTATATTTGATAAGATAGTTTATCAACTAGTCTATGATCTCGTTCATAAACTCGTCTAAAAACTCTTAAATAATCTCATATATAATGTTATCTCTGTAATCTCTTTCATAAAATCACTACTTAGTTTCCTAGTATAAATATATTTCAAATCGCGCCCATTAACTAGTCTTTTGTAAAAACTAGTCTAGAAACTTATCCAAACTCCTTTATAAACTTGTCTACAGTCTTGTCTAAAAACTCTAAAAAGTATGTCGTCTAAACTTATCTATATTTGTATATATATTCGTCTTTTGTCTAACGCTGCCCTATATTCTCGTCTTAAGTTTTTTTTCTATAGTCTCTTCTAAACTCATATAAATTCTTCTGAAAACACGTCACATGTCTCTTCTATAAACTCGTCTAAAGCTGTACTATAATCTTGTCTATGAACTCGTATAGAGTCTCGTCTTAAATCATTTGTCTTTCGTCTAAAGCTGTCTTATAGTCTTGCCTTAAGTTTTTTTCTATAATCTCGTCTAAACTCATTTGAATTCGTCTGTAAACTCTTCATTTGTCTCTTCTATAAACTCGTCTAAAGCTATCCTATAGTCTCGTCTATAAACTTATCAATAAACTCGTACAGAGTCTCATCTTAAGTTTGTTTCTATAGTCTCGTCTAAACAAATCTAAATTTGTCAATAAAATCGTCTTTAGTCTCTTCTATAAACTCGTCTAAAGCTCCCTTATAATCTCGTCTATATACTCGTCGTCTATATACTCGTATAAACTTGTTTAAGAACTCCGCTTAAGTCACGTCTATAGTCTCATCTAAAATATTGTCTAAAAACGTTTCTATAAACTTATTTATGAACTCGTCTAACAACTGGTTTATCAACTCTATAAACTCAGTCTATAAAATTTTCTACAATCTTGTCTAAAAACTCGTCTAAAGTCTTGTTTAAACTCTTGACTTTAAACTCGTTTAGAGTCTAGTCAAAATTCTTGTTTATAAACTCGTCTAAATACAGTTCTGTGGTGAATTCTCCATAAACTCGTATAAAAATTGTCAGAATTTTGCTGTGGACTTGTCTAAGAATTTGTCTATAATTTCCATATAAACTTGTCTATAAATTCTTCTCATCTACTTGCACTTTCTAGAAAGAAAATATCGATTTTCTCTTGATACTTTTATTCAAAATGTCTGGCAACACTTTTAATATATAATATAATATCTTTTAGCACAAATTGCAATTTTTGTAGTGTTTCATATAACAAAATATGCAAAGGACCCAAATATGTTTATATGTATAAGTATGTAAGAACTTCTATACTTTTTATATAATTTTTATAATAAATTACTGAAGATAATTTTTTTTTTTGGATATTTTATGAGACGAATTCACCCTTAAAACGTAATAAAAAAAATACGAATATATGAAAGATAATAACTACATTCTGCACGTTGACATGACTTAAAGCAAAATGTCATGAAAATTTTATACAACAAAATCATTTTGGAAAATACTATTTAATAAAAAATAAATTTTAAATTTTAAAAAATATATTAGAGTAATATTTAACTTAAAATTTTCTAACTAATTATTTTTTTGTGTACAAAAACTTGTTTGTCACACTGTTATTTGGTGCCCATATATGACGTAGTTTATATCTTTTTTATATCTCTCAAACTAGTCCTTGTTGTTTTTCTTCTTGTTGCTTCAAAATTAAACTAAATGTTGCATAAATTTTAATACTTTAAAATATTGTTGTAATTTTTGTCTTGCTCTTGTGTGTAAGTGTGTGTTACTGCTTAAAAAGTAATAAATTCCATACCTCCTACGACAGCCTAAAACAAACACACACACGACATACATACATACAACTTCCAAGACAACTTGAAATAAACGAAGTGTTGACACTAACATAAAAAAGGACAACAAATATAAGAAAAAAATATATATATAAAAATGAAAATCGCAAATGTTTGTTTTATTCATTCGTCCTTTTTGCATTTAAAATGAACTTTTTGTATATTTCGTTTTTATTTTTGCAAAGTTTTTTTCTTTATTGCTTTGCCTACACACAGTTTTCATTTCCTTTTCTCAAATTTTTTTCTTGTCCTACTCCCTGTTGTCATATTATTTTATTGGTCTTTTAGTAAAAGAATTATTGTCTTAGCAAATTTTTGTCTCCTTCCGATATGTTTTTAGCTGACAGCCACCTGGGAATTCTTGGAAAAAATATAAAATAAATAAACATAACACAATATAATTTAAGCAAAAGAAAAAGTAAATTTTTGTTTGAATGTTTAACGAAACATTTGAAAAAGAAATTAAAAGGCAAAAAAAAAAAAAAAAAAAATTAAACAAATTCTAAGAATTTTATGGATTTTAAATAGAAATAAGATAAAAAACATTTAAAGAAATTATTCATATATTTGTAAGGGTAGGTTACAGATATACATACATATGTATGTATGTATATGTCTATATATGATATGTGTTTTTATTACATACTTATACAGATACATGTTTATTTTTGTTAGAGTATAAAAAAGTAAAGTTTTTAAAAGAAAGTATTTAAAAGTCTTATAAATATTTTTGTAGATACTTTTGTTTCGAAGTTTTTTTGTTTTTGATATAATTAAATTTGTCTTTTATTTGTCTTCATGACTCTGATATTTGAGAAAATGTTTAAGAATAATTTCGGCACTTTATATAAATTTATAAATACATTAGGGTAGACATTACATAGACAATTATAAATGAATTGTTTAAAGGAGTTATTAAACGAATTCATAGAAGACTTTGCAGACGAGTTTATAAACAATTTTGTAGTCGAGTTTATATACAAGGTTTTAGACGAGTTGGAATACATTTTCGTAGGCAAAGTCATAGACGAGTTCATAGTAGAGTTTATATACAAGTTTCCAGTCTTAAGCGACGAGTACATAACGCATTTATAGTCGAGCTTTTAGACGATTTCTAAGACCAGCCCATAGTTATAGAAGAGTTTTTAGACGAGTTCATAGGCAAAGTTATATACGAGTTCATAGGAAAGTTTATATACGAGTTTATCAACGAGTACATAAAGCATTCATATTCGAGCTTATAGACGATTTCATAGCTTATTTATAGTCGTGTTTATACACTGGTTTATACACGAGTTTGTATTGGAGTTTTTAGACGAGTTTGAATACAATGTCAAAGGCAATGTTATAGAAGAGTTTTTAGGAGAGTTTATACATATATGCGTTTCCAGAGTTTATCGACGAGTACATAACACTTTCATAGTTCAGTTTATAGGCGATTTCATAGACCAGTCCATAGCCCACAGTTCTAGATGAGTTTTAGACGAGTTTCAATACAATGTCATAGGCAATGTTATAGACGAGTTCATAGGAGACTTTATACATATATGCGTTTCCAGAGTTTATCGACGAGTACATAAGACTCTCATAGTAGAGCTTATAGGCGATTTCATAGACCAGTCCATTGCCCATAGTTCTAGACGAGTTTCAAAACGATGTAAATAGGCGACGAGTACATAACGCTTTCATAGTCCAGCTTAAAGGCGATTTCATAGACCAGTCCATAGCCCATATTTGTAGATGAGTTTATATACGAATTTATTTAAGAGTTTATATAGGAATTTTTAGAGTTTGAATACTATTTCATAGGCAAGATTATAGACGTGTCCATATGATTCTTTATATTGGAGTTTTCAGAGTTTATTGAAGAGTATATAACGCATTGATAGTCGAGCTTATAGACAATTTCATAAACTAGACAGTTTATAGCGAGTTTATATATGAACTTTTCGACGAGTTCGTATAACTCTTCATATAAAGTTTATAGATGAGTTTATATACGTTTTCTTTATCAAATTTATTTCTAGACGCGTTCATAGGAAAGTTTACAGACGAGTGTAAATTTGAGTTCATAGACGAGTTAATACAAGAGTGTTTAGACAAGTTAATTAACCAGTTTGTAGACGAATTTTTATGCAACTTTATAGGCGAGTTTATCGAGTTTATGTTCGAGTTTCTAGAAGAGTTCGTAGATGAGTTAATAGACAAGTTCATAGACAAGTTTATAGAAGAGTTTCTAGGCGAGTTCTTAAAGGAATTTCTAAACGAGTTTAGGTGAGTTCATAAAAGAATTTCTGGACGAGTTTATATAAGAGTTCATAAACTAATTGATGGTTAAGTAACTCGTAGACAAGTTTATTGTAAACGATTTAATAGAGTTTATAGAAGAGTTTTTAGGCGAGTTCTTAAAGGAATTTTTAAACTAGTTTAGGCGAGTTCATAAAGGAGTTCATAAACTAGTTGATATGTAAGTAACTCATAGATGAGTTTATAGAAGAGAAGAGTTCATAGACGAGTTACTACATGAGTTTATAAACGAGTTAACAGATGAGTTTATTGATGTTTTTATATAGATGAGTTCAGATACGTTTATAGAAGAGTTAATAAAAGAGTCCATCATCAAGTTTATAGTTACTTGAATTTTTCGACGAGTTCATAGAACTCTTATATACAAGTTTATAGATTACTTTTTAGATGAGTTTCTGATCGTGTGTTGATAAAGGAACTTCTAGACGTGTTCATTAATGTACTCATAGGTGAGTACATAGTCAAGCTTATAGACATGGACGATTGGATTTTTAGACGAGTTCATAGAACCCTTTTTATACGATTTCATAATCGAGTTTATATTTTACAGTTTATCGATGGGTACATAACGTTTAGTTTATAGAAGAGTTCATAAACGAAGTCATATGCAAGTTCTTAGACGAGTTTATTTATGAGTTCAAAGATAAGTCGAACTTAGAGCTCATAGATGAGTAAATAGATGAATTTATAGGCGAGTTCCAAGGCTATTTTATAGACGAGTTCATAGACGTATTAATGGACGCGTTCATAGTCAAGAACATAGAATAATTTATAGATAACTTGTATTAATGGAAGATTAAGGCAACTTTTACTCATAAACAATTTTATGTTTAACTCCACTTTTTCGGATTATACTGTGTACAAATTACTTCCTTTTTAATTAAAATCATATCATTTACACTCAAAATAAAAAAAAAAAAAAAAAAACTGTAACAAACAGAAATCCCTGTTTTTGAGAAATATTTATGTTTAATTACAAAATTCCCACTCGTTTCCTTTTATCATATTTCTAACGGTATATACTTTACGTTTAAATCACACATATAGCTAAAGGAAACAGTTAAAAATTAAAACTCAAAGTGAATAAGCGCAAAAATAAAGTCTATAAAAGCTTGAGAAAAAAACATTAAACGGAAATTTAAATTTCCCAACAAAAGACTTTTAACAACATAATACTTACAAACACACACACACCAGCATACTCAAAAAAAAACGTGTTTAATAAGCTTTTCCTGTGCCTTAAGTCTGACAAAAAAAGAAGAAATGCTGGATGCACAACACACACACGCAGTGAGTCAGCAAACACACCCACACAAATGCATATACAAAAAACACATATTTTTTATGGGCAATTCACATATACATTTATAGTTGGTTGTATTAATACGTTTTATAACCAAACAGGAGGGGAGGGAGGTATTCATTTCATATTCTAGATTCTACTTAAAGCACATGTGTTTGCAAGATTCTTTAGAATACTTCACATTCGCAATATTATACACTTTACAGGATCGTGTCTTTTATATGACAACAATTTTATATTGTATGTGTTGGCGGGCATTCTTTGTTTGAGTATCTCTGCTATATGTGTCTCTTTATACAGATTTTCTTACCTTTAAAGTAGAATATTCTTTTCACTTTGTTGACTATAAGTACGTTCAAGGCTTTACAACACACAACGTCTTTTTATTATATATTTTTTATATTTTATATTTTATATGTAGGTACGTACACTTTTTAATGTACAAAGAAAAGTACGTGGAAATTTTTTGTGTGTTAAAGAGCCTGCATGTCGAACAGGTGTTTTTGACAATTTCTTTGTTGGGCCAGAACGTTGGCAGGGTATTATGGGTTGTTTTTGTTGTTTTCAGTTTTTTATATTTAATATGCATCATATAAGTAAGCGAGTAGTAAGTACTTACTTGTAGAAATATAAAATTCTTCTTGCGAATATAAAGAGTGTTTGTAGGCATAAAATTGTAAAAGATTTTCACTTTTATATACTTAAGAAATTTTAAGAAATAGTAAGATGATAAACAAAATTAAGTGGTAGGTACATTCATATAATACATATGATTAAAGAAAACTGAATGGTTTTAATGCTGAATAGTGTTTTTGAGAGAAAAAGTTCTTTTCCATGGGCTCTTTGTATATAAGGTGCTCTATAAAATTAGTCTGAAAACTAGTTTATATTCTCGTCTAAAATATTTTCCATCTAGAAACTCAGCTATAACCTTCAAAATCAACTATAAACTTTCATTTGTAGTCTAACTAGCTATACCCAGTGTGCTTTGCTACCCTAAAAAAAAAATTTCGTGCAAAATTTTAGGATTCTAGATTCAAATATTCACATGTCAGAGTTGTTAGCGCAAAATTTAAGGATTTTAGATCTAATAGTTTCTCAGATATACACATTTTTGCATTTAATTCATATGAAAGGTTCCAAGAACCCCAAAGGAATGTCCGTACATTTTACTTCCAAATGTTCACTTTTATGTTAATTTTAAGATTCCTGCTCTAATAGTTTCTGGATAAACGAATTTTTGTATTTAATTCATATGGGAGGTGCTACGCCCCTATCCCCCCATTTATTACCCAAATGTTCAAATGACTGTCAAAGTTCTTCGTGCAAAATTTGAGGATTCTAGATCTAATAGTCTCCCAGATAAACGAATTATTTATTTAATTCATATGCTAGGTGCCACGCCCCCTATTGCTAGACTGGCAATTTTTCCCCCAAAATGTTCACATAGTTGCAAAAGTGCTTCGTGTAACATTTAAAGATTCCAGCTCCAATAGTTTCCCAAATAGACGATTTTTTTGTATTTAATTCATATGGGAGGTGCCACGCCCCCTATTTCTAGTACGCTCATTTTTTGTCCTAAGTATTCATGTTGATACTAAAGTGGCTTCGAAGAATTAGAGGACTCTAGCTGTTATATTTTCTCAGATATACTAATTTACGATTTTCTATACATGCCCACTATAGCTAGTCCGCCCATTTTGTCCTCATATGTTCATGTGGATGTCAAAGGTGTCCATACAAAATTTGAGGACTCTAGCTGTTTCTGAGATATGTGATTTTAAATACTTACTATGCATGTAGGCATGGCACTTTAAAAAGTACCATTTGGGGAACTAAAAAGTACCGGACTCTAGCTGTTTCTGAGATATGTTATTTTAAATACTTACTATGCATGTAGGCATGGCACTTTAAAAGTACCATTTGGGGAACTAAAAGTACCAAAAATTTTCCTTTTACTGAATCTCATTAAATAAAAAGTGTGTTTAATTTCATTTTACCCTACACCACTATAGTAGGAAAGGTATTATGTGTTTATGCTGATGTTTGTAACACCCAAAATATTGGTTTTACAAAGTATTTTATACTCAGAATCACTTTCTGTGTCCACTTAGCCATGTCCGTCCGTCTGTATGTCCATGTAAACCTTGTGTACAGGTCTTAATTGAAATTTGGCACATACCCTTTCTTTATCCCAAGGACGTGGCCTATTGAAAATGGTTAAAATTGGTCCATTATTTCGTATAGCCCTCATACAACAGTACTACTTGAATATGGCTTTTGAGCTCATAAATATGTTAAATGTTCTTGTATCACTTCAAAAATCGGCAAAACTTATTTTTATATAAATCTTAATGATACTGATGATTTTCGTATTGATCGGGCAAAGTCCTCTTCAGAAAATGACTAGGACCATATTAAGCCCTCGCTCCCATATAACTCCTCTTTTGGAAAGTCCTTTTTTTCTCAACAAATTGTTAAAATATTTCTGAATTAAGGTACAAATGAAATTAAATGTTATTAAAAAAATAACATAATAACATTTATAACATAGTCCCTGGTGTAGGGTATCATATGGTCGGACATGCCCGACTATAAATTCTTATTTTTTTGGATTCATACCAAAGTACCATTTGAATAAGGAAAAAGTACTTAAGAGTCAACCGCTATAGATTCTCATTCAGTTGTGTAAAATTTCATATTTCTAGGTTCAAAATTGAAAAAGTACCATTTGAGGGATAATAAAAGTACCATAAAGTTCTCGCTTGCAGAATCTCATTCAATAAGAAGTGCGTTTGTTTAATTACATTGTTTAACTTCATATTAGAGAACTTTCAAAAAGTGTCATTTGATAAACGAAAAAGTACCAAAAAGTTCCCTTTTGAACATTCTTAATCAATGCATCAATATCGCTTTTGTTACACATGTCTACCACCAAAAACGTACGATTTTCGAAAAAGTACCAAACATCCAACCGCTCCTATTAGGAGTAGATAGAAATAAATTTATTTGTTTTTCCTCTATTACTGTATAAGATAATCAAGAAAATATGTTTTACTCGTTTTCCCCTAAATATGTGAATTTCTGAAAATCATCATTAAAATCTTTATAACCAAAAATACAACTAATGGCAAAATTTCAAAATTCAAAGTTTAGTAAAGTTTAGCAAATAATAAATCACCGTACTAGTTCTTTTTGCACTGCTCACACATAGTGGTTGCTATTTTGATCTATAATTCTCAAAAAAGTTAAAATTTCCAAAAAACGTATGCCATAGTTTACTTTGGTACCATTATCATTGGAATTTGTCATGTCATTTGAACATCAACAATGTCCAATTGTGGTATAAATGTGTATATCTAATACTTACCACCACCCATTACTCCCCAGCACCCCAGTATGTGTCAATTTCATTAATTATTATCACACGAGTTTATGAATCAAATGCAACTTCAAGCAGACTGTGCTGGCTCATTAACTTCTCCAAGTTTCTATGAATTAATGAATGAATGTGACAGACCAAATAATGAATATGTGAATAAATGTTGTTGTTGTTGTTGATGTTTGCATAATGTGTTGGCTAATTAGTAAATGAATTATTCATAAAACAAAAACAATAACACAAACAAAAATCATATCATCATAATAATAACTTTACCACTTTTATGTTGGTCGTAAAGAAGTTTTATGCATTATCAGCACAACAGCTGATAAAAAAGAAAACTATATAAAAATAGCAGCAGCAACAGCAAACTATTGAAATTTTAACTATAAAACTATTACATTGTCCTGTAATACATAGTGAAATAATGCTTAAATGTGTGTAAAATAAAGATTTTGTTTAAATTGTGTGTTGAAAAACCAACATGGCGTATGAATAATTTTGTAATTTTTGGCAATACTTATACGTTTCGATGTCCCTAACTAGTGAGTTAGTTAGTTAGTTAGTTAGTTAGTTAGTAGTTAGTTAGTTAGTTAGTTAGTAGTTAGTTAGTTAGTTAGTTAGTTAGTTAGTTAGTTAGTTAGTTAGTTAGTTAGTTAGTTAGTTAGTTAGTAGTAGTTAGTTAGTTAGTAGTTAGTTAGTAGTTAGTTAGTTAGTTAGTTAGTTAGTTAGTTAGTTAGTTAGTTAGTTAGTTAGTTAGTTAGTTAGTAGTTAGTTAGTAGTTAGTTAGTTAGTTAGTTAGTTAGTTAGTTAGTTAGTAGTTAGTTAGTTAGTTAGTTAGTTAGTTAGTTAGTTAGTTAGTTAGTTAGTTAGTTAGTTAGTTAGTTAGTTAGTTAGTAGTTAGTTAGTTAGTTAGTTAGTTAGTTAGTTAGTTAGTTAGTTAGTTAGTAGTTAGTTAGTTAGTTAGTTAGTTAGTTAGTTAGTTAGTTAGTTAGTTAGTTATTAGTTAGTTAGTTAGTTAGTTAGTTAGTTAGTTAGTTAGTTAGTTAGTTAGTTAGTAGTTAGTTAGTTAGTTAGTTAGTTAGTTAGTTAGTTAGTTAGTTAGTTAGTAGTTAGTTAGTTAGTTAGTTAGTTAGTTAGTTAGTTAGTTAGTTAGTTAGTTAGTAGTTAGTTAGTAGTTAGTTAGTTAGTTAGTTAGTAGTTAGTTAGTAGTTAGTTACGTTAGTTAGTTAGTTAGTTAGTTAGTTAGTAGTAGTTAGTTATGTTAGTTAGTTAGTAGTTAGTTAGTTAGTAGTTAGTTAGGTTAGTTAGTTAGTTAGTTAGTTAGTTAGTTAGTTGTTAGTAGTTAGTTAGTTAGTTAGTAGTTAGTTAGTTAGTTAGTTAGTTAGTTAGTAGTTAGTAGTTAGTTAGTTAGTTAGTTAGTTAGTTAGTTAGTTAGTTAGTTAGTTAGTGTAGTTAGTTAGTTAGTTAGTTAGTTAGTTAGTTAGTAGTTAGTTAGTTAGTTAGTTAGTAGTAGTTAGTTAGTTAGTTAGTTAGTTAGTTAGTTAGTTAGTAGTTAGTTAGTTAGTTAGTTAGTTAGTGTAGTTAGTTAGTTAGTTAGTTAGTTAGTAGTTAGTTAGTTAGTTAGTTAGTTAGTTAGTAGTTAGTCAGTTTCTTTTTATAGAAAATTTTCAATAAAATTTTCTTTTTATAGAAATATTCGATAAGAAAATTTTCTATCAAATTTTCTTTATAAA
>NW_023995783.1:0-84147 GCF_015586225.1 Lucilia sericata | reverse complement strand
TATAAATGATTTAGTATTAAAGGCATAACATTCCTAGAAAAGAGAATTAAATTTTACAACACATTACTTATCATACAACCCACGCAGAAAGACCATTTCACATTAACCAAATTACTACCACTACTCTTGTGTATGTTTTTTTTAATGTACATATTTTAACTCATATGTGTGTGTGTAGCTGTGCTTCTCATACAGTGTATATAGATATGTATAAATACATATTTGTCAACCAATACTTTTGTTACGTATTTGACACAGACTGTAATGACAAATTGGTTTGCAATTTATTGTTAATTGTCACAAACATAATTTGTGGAAAATTGTCGTCATCATCTGTATTTAACATTTTGCTTTATTTAGTTTTGACCATTACAGCCTGATGATGCTGATGTTCATGGAGACTGTCGTATTAAATGCCTGCATTTAACTATTCAATAACAATAATAATGAATTTTTAATACAGCTACACATGTTTTTATACAACACACTTCAACACAAATACAGATACACAAGCATATGTACTTATATAGATGTAATTGTATGTATGCTTTCGTATTGCAATAAATACATACTATATTAAGTTATTATGAAACGTCAGTTAAACCCTACAGTTCGGAGAGTCTTTTTTGAAACTGAAAAACTATAATTGAATCTAAAGAATTAACTATCGCATTTCAATTCGGTTATAGACCAGATTCTAAGGTACATATGTATGTATATAGAATAACAAGTTTATAGTGACCTCTTAATTGATTACATTGAAACACTAAAGTGACAATTGACTTACGATTATATTACTTGGGGACACTAAAGTGATTCTTGGTCTCTTTTCTAGTTTAAAATGTTTATATTACGATTTTAAAAACATTTTTTTAAAAATATATGCCAGAAAAAAGTTAAATAGTAATTTTGACGATTCCAGCAAAAACAAGTAAAAAAGTATCGATGGGCGTGGCCGACCGATTTGGCATATATATGAGCTCCAAATCCCAATTTAGGGGGTTTCGTTATATGGAGTCTAGGTGAAATAATGAACCGATATTATCCAAAATCAATAGGATTTGTCCTTGTCTTGCCTGTACCAAATTTCTTTCAAAATTGCGACCTGTAGGACAGACAGACGGATGGACAGACGGACGGACGGACATGGCTTAGTCGACTCAGAAAATGATTCTGAGCCGATTGGTATACCTAAAGTTGGGTATAGGACCATTAATTCTATTAGTTACAAACATCAGCACAAATCCAATATACCCACCCCACTAAAGTAGTTACCAAACATTTCTATATCTTATCCTAAAATATGTGTATGAAACTAAATGATACTTTAAAATGGTCATTATTTTGTAATAGGCAGCTCAAAAATTTTCCAAATATGCATTTTCTGAATCCTGAATCTATTTGGCGATGTCCATCCGTCTGATACCTATGTTTGTTTAAAAACAAATTTGCGATCAAAATCTTTTATAATTTTATCTATCATGTCCGTCTGTCTGTCTTCTTTGTTGAAAACAAACTTCAGAACTTTCTTTAGGACCAAAGTCAAATGCATATATGTAATTCTATCAGTTATGTTTTTAAGTACATATGGGTATTTCCATAAGACGACCTATATACTTTTCTAAAGGATTGAGCTACGCTGAATCTGAATCACCATCACATCTGTGATTAGAAATATCGTGACCTGAAATTTGAAAAAAACGCAATTTTTGGCCCTTTTTGAGACGTAGTAATAGCGCCAAGAAAACTTTATTTATAAAATGTTGTATGCCATCTGAAAGTCCATTCTGTCAGCTTTAAAATAAGGGTTTAAAATTAATTAACTTAAATTTCAAATTATTTTGTAATCCTTTTTATGACACGTTTTGGTTTTTAATTTGTATAAATTAATCTAAAATTTTTGGATTTATGTCATTATTGAACTTGTTGACAGTCTTAACATTAATGAATGTAATTGAAAAGTATTTGTAGTCCAAAAAAAAAAAATATAAAATATGTTGAACCATATAAACGTACTTTTAAAGATTCAATTTTGTAAGGATAGGAAAAATCGAAATTAATTATTATTTATAAAAAAATATATATTAGCAGCATTTCGAAAGCTATAACATCAGCAATTCTTTAATTAAATATACTTTCTATACTTCCTTAAACACTTTTCACTCAGTGTTGACTACGATATTAATTACGTGCAGTTATATGTACTTATGTATGTATATTCCTTGCTAAACTATCTTTTAAAAATTTGTTGATTTAAATACTTGATCTTAAATTAAGTGTTTAACTTACATATTTACAGTGTGAAGCAGCTCAAGCAGCCACTTAATAAACTCAAGTGCACTTATTGTTATTAATACTCTGCTAAATCAAAGAATAATTTGTGGTTAGAAAAACGAAAACATATGGTGCAAATATTTAAAGTTCAGTACTGTTTAACAATTAATTAATTCGAAATTAATTCAAAATATACATACATTATAAATATATGCATAATATTTGTTAACAAACATTTTGCACATTTAAACTATTCTTTAAGGCAGATGCACATATCGTTAACTTGTCTGTAAAATGGCTTGCAAAAGTTTTCTTAGAATAATTTGTCATAAATTCAAAATTAGTACATGTAATAGAAAATATATTAATAACTAAATATGGAAAATTCAAAAAGGTCTTTTTATTGTCTTAGCAACCATATGTTTATGAGATCAACACTTTCTGTAACTCTTTAAAATATATTTAAATGTTGGCAATTGTAAACAAATATTAAATTGCAAACTAAGAAAAACAAAAACATTGAAACTTAAATACACACAAGTGACAAATTAGAAATCTTATTCAAATGGCCTTAAATTATAAATGAAACTAAAAACAACAAAATTTGGAATTAAAGAACAACAATAATAATAATTTTATAAGGAATGAAAAGGTAATGGTAGTAAAAGAAATAAACAAATGGTCACTTTCTATATAAACATTAGGTAGGTACTTGATTGGTTTCATTTATAATTCTTGTGCAGAAAAATAATTTTGACGCAAAGTTTAGTAGAGAGAATATGGGTTAAAGTGATTACATTGTAATTTACTTAGAGCAACTAAAGTGATAAGTTACTTTCCCAACAGTTTACCTAGAACTTACAAAGTAGCCAAGATCTTTGGTTGTGTCATTTCTGGAGTTTCCTGATAAATTAGATCCAAAGTTTTTAGGTAAGATCTTGAACGAAATGGAGATTGCAGCCTTTGTTTCTACACCCTTCAATTTTAAATCATATATGTAGTTTGGAACATGTTAACGGAAACACACTAAAACGTAAGTGTAGCCTAATGGCTTTTTAGTCCATGTGTATTTGTGTTTGTAAATAAGAAGGTTTTACTACATTTTACTTAACAGTAAGTAGACAATATGTTGCAAATACTTTTTATAATTCTCTATATGTTTTCGATTTCAAAAATTAGTTCAGTTCAAACGTTTGCCATTTATCAAGATATTTAACTAGGATTGAGATTTGAAAATGGTACTTTTCTGCTCCTACTAAATAATCACTATTACATCTGGGTTTGGCATATTATATCTCTGGCTTCTGCTTGTCGTTAATGATCCATTTTCATGGTCAGTTGTTATTCGATGCAGAAATGATTATGTGTTCAAGTCAGATTTTGTCAGTTCCCCAATTATGGTCCGATCGTTATAAAATTAAGTTTGGAGATTTCAGTTATCATAAAACTTTTTTATGTAGAATTTCGTTGCTATAATGGCATACTTAAGCAATTTATTAGAAATTAGTAAATTATTAGTCATCTTATGAAGGGGTCCTTAAAGACCGATCCTCATTACAGAGATATTTAAGTTGTAATAGATCGAATTTCGTTGCTGTACTGAAATGTTTGTAGCAAGTTATGATTGTTAAAGTAATTTTCTGGCTGGACCTTATATGGGGGTAGGGTCAATTATCGACCGATCCTCATAAAATTTCACAAAAACTTTTTGATTCCTCTAAAACTTGTTAATGGCGAATTCATTCATTGCTATACGTGATTTTTTAAGCCAGTTATCTATATTTTAGTAATTTTTTGAAGAGGACCTTATATGGGGACTGGGTGAAATCGTGGACCGACATTGCCCATTTTCAATACCAAACAAACTGCATCAACTAAAAATATTTGTGTTTTCAACAGAGGGGGGAGCATGGCTAGATCGTCCTAGAATCTAATAATATATATGTACATACACTTTAATGGGTCTTACACAAATAATATATATACTTTTATAGACTTTAGACCGATGTGTTACAAACGGAATGACAAAAACAATATACCCCCATCTATTTTGATGGTGGATATAAAAGTAAAATCATTTGTCTTTTTCTTAAATGGCCTCTTGTTTCTTATAAAAAAAAACTAAAAAGTGTTTAATTGTACTTTTCGGAACAGACTTAAAGTGCAAGAGAGTCTGACTGCATGTATACTTATACAGCTGTAAGGATTTAAAAAAATTTTTGTGACCATTTCTATTATTTGTTAAAATCTTGTTTCTCTATATTTAGAAAGGCTTAGTGTTGCCCAATTTTGCCAATAAATTTGATATTAAGATAATATTTACAATTTTGAGGTCTTTACAGGCAAACTATTTACCTTTTAGTCACCCCCAAAAACACCCAAAATATATGGATTCTTGGGAAATTCCAAGCTATACTCATATAGGCCCTAGATATAGGCCCTAGATAGAACCGTACGTTTCCAAAAACTGGACTCATAATAGATTCTATATACTTCTAACGTGATATAAACTTTGACAACAAGGCAACTCTATTGAAATTGTAAGAAATAAATTCTTTTGTGGGTGAGACATAAAAACATCAGAAAAAAAAAACTAAAATTAAACACAAGCATTTTATTGTCCCTAACTAAGTTATTGTTGCTCTAAATATTGTTACTTTAATTGTTCATGATCATGTTTTTCTTGTAATTTATACGAGAAATAATATTTATTTTCTTGGTTTTCCTTCTATGTTTTGCTCTTTAAAACTTGTGATTCTTCTTTTATAATTTTTGTTTTCTTAAATGTAATATTTGCCTAAGGACAATATTTTTTTGTATTTATTTTTTTTTTGCATAAATAAGTAGTTGTGTAAACTTTAAAGAATACAACAACAAATTTCTTTGCATTAAAAGAAATAACAAAATTGCATTTTTAAATTTAAATTTATTGTTTAATAAAAAAATTTACATAAAAATCTTGGTCAAAGATTTAATACTCTTAGTTTTCTTAAATTAATCATACGCAGTGTGGTTCTATGTTCCATCAATAACATCATAATTATGTTGAATTATTTTCAAATCAAAAATGTATTTATTTTAACGTGTCAAAAACTCATAAATCGCAGTGGGTGTTCATTTAACTAAAACTATTGTTATTTTAATGTTCTTTTTTTAATTTTTCTTGATTATCATGTTTAGAACAAATTTAAAGTTGGCTTTTAAGTTTTTAACACTATAACGACATGATAGAAAAGTAAGTTCAAGTGCAATTGAATTTTATGGAGTTTTTGTGTTATATGTACTTTTCTATATTGTACAAAAAGCTTTTAAAATCGTAATATGAATATTAACAAATATGTTTTGGCATTTATCATGACTAGAGGTTTTAATTACTTTCTTAAAAACTCAAACTCACTTACTCTTAAGATTTACACATCATCATAGACTTAACTACTTATTTTGAGCTTCATTATAAACACTGAATATCACCTCTATGTGGAAACTATCATTCGATGCACAATATAAGTACGACAACGGATTAACGAACATGCACTCCGCTTATGCGAAAAACAAAACAAAGTTTGAACTATCTTTCTGTAATAATTTATTTATGTACTAAATGGAGAAGTAAAAATTTTTTAAAAATTTTCAATAATTTGACAGTTGATCGAAATTTTCTAAAAATATAAAATTTATAAAATTGTTCCAAAAAGGAAATTTATCAAAAATTTGCCGACATTTTTTCAACAACTTTAATTATACAAAATTTTCTATCAATATATATATATTTATCGAGAATTTTGTAAAAAAATTTTCTTTAAAAGGAAAGCTAAAGTAAAAGTAAAAGTATACATATGTATCAAAATCAATTTATAAATTGAAAATTTAGCCAAATATTGACTGGGGACACACTTGGGTCCAGTAAATTGATCCCTTTGTTAATTGATCCCTGGAACGGGCGTATTAGTACACTTCAACCTAAGTACTCTCGTTTCTGAGTCTTTCTTTCGGATATCATCCTCCAATAGATCCGTTAAGTCGAGAAAGAATTCGCTACCTAGCAGACTCATTCTATGATCTGCTAGGGCGAGGCAAATACTCTCTTCTTCCTCTTCATCCTAGCAGCTCCTGCATAAGTCATTACTTGGTAAGTTTACTCACCTGGCATGGAGGCCAAATGGTCAGTGGCCGTGAAGTTCCGTATATTAACTCACGGAATATAAAGAAGGGCTTGGGATCTTTGTGGGTTGAAAGATGGCCATATGATTCTCGCCTGTCTGCAGATGGCCTCTGTCGACCATCTGCATTGTCCAAGCTTACATAGTTTTTCACGTATAGAGCGTTTGCAGGTTGAGGAACCCACCTAGTGAGGAACCCACCTTGTCAAGAGAGTCAGCGATGGTATTTCCAGGAATTTGTTGATGTCATGGAATCCAGTACAGTCCTATTGTGGAATGGTTCGTCATCTCATATAGGGATGCCCGGCATTCTAGGACTAAGTTTGATGTTGTGTAAACACCTCTTAGAGCCCTAAGGACTGCCTGGCTATCGGCATATACTCGAATATTAACACCGTATATTCGGTTATACTTGAGCCAGTTTGCAGCTCGTTTTATGGCTGAAAGTTCAGCCTGAAGAACGCTACATTTGTCTGGAAGCTTGAAGGAAACTTCCGTTCCAGAATGTGCTATGTAAAAGCTACCGCCTACACCATGATTTGATTTTGAGCCATCGGTGAAAACCTTATACGATCTGTCATGGTGGATTCTTTCCATCAAAATTGGATCGTGTTGGATAGTCACTGAAAATCTTCTATCAAAAGATGGTTTGACGATGCAATAGTCAATGTTGTTAGGGATTTCTACCAGACAATTGAGATTGGTAGAGTGACCTGACTGAATCATTATACATTATGGGTCATTAGATCAATAGGTAGATCAATAAGAGAGACTTTGATGGGTTGGTGCGAAGGGCTTCCGTCATCAGCAAAGCTGATGTGCGAAGGATTCCTTCATAGCTTTTACGGTGTGAGTTTTTTGTACAGACTTCCATCAGACGAGTTCCCCATATAATAGTATGGGCTTAACTAACATGTCAAAGAGTCATTTGATGTTCTTGGGGTTTATGCCCCATGACTTAACTATTGCTCTCCTACACGAGTATAAGGTTGCAGCCGCTTTTGACACCCTATATTGAGTGTTCAAATGCCATGATAGTTTTGAATCCAGGATGACTCTATCCCACTTAACCATGGAGGAGTGAAGATGGGTACTTCTTGTACTTCTTAATGAAGAGAACAAGTTCCATTTTCGATGGATTTACACCAAAGCCACTACTAGTGCTCCATGTGCTGAGTGACTTGAGTACAATCTCCATCCTTAGCGATATAGTATCCAAATATTTGCCAGATATGACTACGGCCACATCCTAGAAAAATACTTACAATAATTAAATATTTATAGGAAATTTTCAGAGGAAAATGTCGAGAATTCTTGTGAAATTTGTCCCGTGATAAAAACCCTAGTCACTACATAATTTAAGCCAAGGTATTTATTGCATGTTGGACTATAAGATTATACAATTAGCAGATTATTTCATAGTAATGATAACTAATAACAGCGTTATTAAATTAATAATAGTTACTTATCCCCTTTAAACATGAATAAATATAAAGAAAACTAAAAGAAATTGTAATTTTTCGTACCACCATCTTTTGGCAATTTATTAAAACAAAAACTTAAATAAATTTAAATACAAATTTACGTTTTCCTCACTCAATTATCTGATATTTGCTACTAAATCACTATAACTATTTATCATTCTTTTTTATTCTATACTATTTGTTTGTAATATATTTTATAGAATCTTAAATCTTCTTATATATCAGTAAATAGCAGAGAATATTCCCACATTGTCTAAGAATTTATGAACAAAGTATAATGACAATAAAAAGCAAATACACAATATTCTAATAGATAGGAAGGGTACAAGAATATAACGGGTTACATTGGACACTAGGAAGTACAAAATAAACAGTAACGAAACAGAAGGAAGATAGGAAGGAAGTTTAATTGCAGTGTTTTGAATAGGAAAACAAAGTCGTTTTTGTACAATTTCATGTCCAAACACAACGTTATTTTCTTTTGATTTTATTTCTTTCACAATTTATACGCATGTAAACATGCAAATAAATATTAATGTCAAAGTTACATGACTCAACAAACAATATATAAATAAGTCTTTTCAGTTATTTTTGTCGTAACTTTCGAAAGCAAAATAAAAATGGAATTACAATATCTTTCGTTTTACGAGGTAGACAACAAGAAAACGTTTATTATACACAATTTCTGTTCCACAAAAATTTGCCCTAATCCTCGTACTATATGTACATATATACACCAATTGTATGCAAATACAAAATCTTATTTTTTATTTCTTTATTCATAGTTGTTGTAATATTACTATTGCCACCACCACTACAACTATTACGACCCTGCCAGCAATTTTGTAGTCGACTACGAGAAAAATTCACTTCTAGTTTACTTTTACAGACTGACTATAAGCTAACTACAATGTAATGCAGAGCTGTCCCGAAATTTTGTATTTGGCAACGTAAAGAACCGACTTTTAAATACTAACTACAAGCTAACTATAATGTAATGCAGAAGTGCCTCAAAATTATCTGGAGAGAATTAATTGTATTTCAACATGTTTTCTCTTGTTTCTCTATTATTATGATTTTATTTGTTAACTTTAGTAGACTGACTATAAACGAACAACAATGTAATGCAGAAATGTTACAAAATTTGGTATTTATTAACGTAAACAACCGACTTTTAAAGACTAGCTACAAGCGAACTATCATATAATGCGGGAGTACCCCAAAATTATCTGGAGAGCATTTTGTTTCGACATGTTTTCTCATGTTTCTTTATTATTTGGAATTTGTTTTACATTTTTGTCATTTTCTTCTATACGTTGTAAAATTTGAGTCAGTAAATTGGAAAAATTAATCATAAAAGGTTAAATATTTTAAAACTCGGTCCCTAAATTCTAAATTCTGCTGATTAATACTGTAAATATAATACATTAACAGTTAACATTACACAAAACATTTTCAAATTTATTTTAGATTTGGATCAATGGGAATCATGGAAATAATGAACAAATCATTCATAATTTTATGGAAACCGGTGTTATTATTAGTTCCCCTGCAGAAAACTGATGTCTATTAATTTTAACGAACTAATATCATAACTTGTATTAAACCGAAATGTAATTTAGATAACTAGTAGTTAAATTTTAAATATATTTAATTAAAATATAATTAATTAATACAGTAGGGAATTCAAAAGAAAACTATTGCTTGACTTTTCTGCAACTAACTTTAAGTTAGTTAATAAAGAGTTACCTTTAAGCTAATTTTTTAGTAACTAACTTTAAGCTAGTTGAAAAGTCATGCAGAGTCGGACAATTGACTACTGCGTATGACATCACCATGTTAAAATAGTCAGTTGGTTCCATTAAAAATAATCCAAGAATCAACCATAACTAGTTGATGAAAAAGTCGGCTTTTAATGCATTTAAAGTTAGTTGAGTTGCTGGCAGGGGAACTAGTAAAAGATTTAATACAACTGCATTCAGGCAACTAACTTCCTTTTCCGCTTTTCCAAAACAAATTTAAATGGTCACGATAAACGAAAGAGAGAGAAAAAAAACGTAGAAATCAAATTTGCCCAATGAATTAATAAGTTTAGTGCCAACAACACACAACTCAAATATGAAAAATTTAATTCACGTTTATTTTTTTTATGAATTTCGTAAAACCTCAAAGTAAACCCTTATTTAAGCCTTTTATAACATGACAGGAAATCAAGGCAATTTTGCATAATTTACTTAAATAAACTTATTTTTTTCTTCAGATGTGAGTATGTGTTGTATAATTTAAAAAAATTTACATGTAATACTTGAAGAAATCAGTTAGCGGAAGTGTTTAAATATTATTTAAATTTATTTTTAACACAAATATGTAAGTCTGCTATAAACACAAGCAAACACAAGTAATTATGGGATTAAAACTCTATTAAATTAAAGAAAGATTTTAAATAATTTGTACAGATTATAGAAGAATTTATAAATTTAAAATGGAAAAATTTGCTAATTTTGAATACCATGAATACCAGTGGCTTTCTAAAAGAGAAAGTGAACCAACTCTCGGTCCATAAAATGAATGGTCGACCATATGATACCCTACACCAGTGAGTATTTCAAAAATTTGGATTATTTTTTACATAATAAAGCTTTTAATTTGATTTTTACCTTTGTTCCGGTAGTTTTTACCACTTGTTGACAGAAAGAGTTATTTTCTACAATAAGGTCGACAGAAGAGTATGTGCCAAATTTCATCAAATTATCTTGAATATTGCGACAAGCTCAGGAAGTGATTCTGAGCCGATTGGTTAGGTGTATCAGCACAAACGCATAAAACCCTCCCAACTATAGTGGTTCTTTAATTACAAAAACAGTGGCAATATACTTATTTTTTCACAATAGGGTTTACCAAAGAAGATCGGGTCAAACCTTGATGGGACTCTATACATTGCAATGATATGTAATTTTTTTACTGTCAAGTTATTTAAGCCATATAAGCCTTGTAAAGAATCTAGAGTCAAGATTTGATATAGAGAATTAAGTAAAATATAAATGTTTGGACTTATGGTTCTACATACGAATGGACATTTTTATGAAGACTGAACATTAAACTATAAAATATTTAATATTTCACCACTTATTCTATCGCATTTTAACTCATTATTTTTACACGACAATGTCATTACACTTACTACTCCAGCTTACAAATAAGGAGTTCAATAAGTACTTACCACTCTCGCTCGTAGTTTTGTTTTGAATAAGCATAAACAAAGTGGCAGAGCCGATAATAAGTACATAAGGTTAAGACTTTTAACTTAAAAGTAAGTCATTACTAGACATTTTATAAGAAATGTAGCTAATGACTTGTTGAGTAAGTGCAAGTCAATGCTCAGCATAATATCTTGTATTCAGTATACCCTGAATACTACTTTCAGATACTTTTAAGCGTTTGAATCATTTAGAGCATTAGGGAAACAAAACTACTGTAATTGCTCTATTTGATTACTATAGAAGAAAATACCACTGGTATATAAATAGTGAAGACAATGTCCTGATAGTTTATAATCCCAACTGTAGTTTTTTAATTTGCGATTAAAGACACTTAGTATATGTGTTTAGATTTAAGTATTATATTCGACTATGCCGGAACTTATATAGCCACCATCAAAACCTTTTTAATGTGACAACTTGGTTCAATTATAGATCGAACTTTTTAGAATTCTGGAAACAAATTATTTCTGTCCAATTTTTCCAAATGGCTAGATTTTTCAACGATTTGTTGACAATAAAGTGATCTCCTGTTAGAGGGGCTATATGGGAATAGGGTCCTTATGCAATTTATTAGATTGTACATACTAGTGTTTTAATGAATGATTTACAACTTTTGATTTTAACCCTTCTTAATTTGTAGGGAATATTTGTAGAAAATTTCAGCCCTCTTGCTCCTCCCGATTATTCATTATCGTGGTTTGAAAAGACAGATAAGTGATTGTTGGATAAACCAATATTTCGATGTGTTGTAAACAGATCGAGAGAATTAATGTGCCTCCCTTTTTTGATGGTGAATGTTTAAAAAATCAATAAATATTTTATTTTGTAAAAAAAATATTTAAATACTATTAAGACTTTGGGATGTCAATTACAGTTTTCATTACATTAAATTAAATGTAATTATAATTGATTATTATTAAATTACAATAACTTGTAATAGTTATTGATATTTAAAATTGTAATTGGTAAAAAGGTAACTTGAAAGTAATTATAAAATAGTTTTAAATAGAATTTTCGAAAATTACATGTAATTTCATTACGATTTTTTTAAAGTACTTGTGATTGTAATTGAACAAATATCAATTACAATTATAAGTATGTATTTGTAATGCTATAGCTCATATACAAACTAAATGTAATTGTAATGGCAAAAAATCGAATTAGTAATTGTAACACGCAATGATTATTTAATATAATCCTTAACCCCACGATATATAAAAGTAAACAATTTATAGTGTATTATTTTTTAACAAATATTATCATAATATGTGTTTGTATTAAAATGTTTACTGAATTATGCTGTTTTCTAAATTGAGTTTTAATCTGCATTTATACATATTTTTTTTAATCACTATCACCAAACATGCTTTACAAAAGCCTTGTAGAACCATTATATATCAAGATTATCTATTAAAGCAGCATACAATCCATTGATGCAAGTATTTGTTTCGATTTAAAAAACACAGTTGGAAAATTTTAAAATTTTTCGTAATTTTAGAAAAATTTCATAAATTTTTCATATGTACTTAATATTCCAAAAGTGTTTTATATCTTACTTTATCTAAGTTAATTAATTGTTGTTTATCTAAGTTAATTAATTGTTGTTTAAAATATTTCATTTAAAAACTTATATGACTAGCACTTACCAAAGTTGTTAAGAGAGAGAGATTGTTACTTTCTTTATCAATGTTGATAGAGTAGAGTATGTTGATTGATGATTTCTTAATTTAACTTATAGTTAGGGATTTGATTTTAAATTTTTTAAAAAAGCAAAATTTAGCAAAATATTTATAATTTAATATAAGTTACAAAAAAATGTTTAAATAATTTAATATTATTTTTAAATATTATTCAAAAATATTAGCAATTAGTTAACTTTATGAGCTTACGTATGTATGTTTGTTTGTTTGTTAATATTCGATTTTTAATTATTTTATTATAGTCTGTATTTGAGTTTTTCAATTGCATTTAGGAAAAAAAATGCAATAATTTTGATTGGTTTTTATTTACTTTTGTTGGCATTTTAAACTTATTACACTACAAGCGTTAAAAAACCCCTAAAAATATGTATATGTTTTAGTTTTTCATTAGTTTAATATTAAAATGTTTAGTTGTTTGCTTAAATTACTACTAGTTACCTTCTACTAAATTAGTATAATATTTGATTTAAATATTTAATTGTTTGGATTTAACACCGAGCAACAATGAAATGCAATCATTTAAAAAGAAAGCTTTGAAAATAAAAGTTGAGCTTCTTTTCGAGAAACATTGAGTTTTTAAAGAGAAATGTATTTTTAGTTAAAAGTAGAGTTTTTTTTCAAGAATTGAGCTTTTAGTAATAAGTCGAATTATTAGTAGAAAAAGCTCACTTCGATTTTTGAATTGAAAGTCTACTATTAGGTAAAATAACAGTTTTGTTGAAAAGTGGAGCTTTAGTTGGAAGAAAGAACTTTTTTAGACTAAAAGTGAGTTTTTTTAAGTTTAACCTTTTGAGAAAGTTTAATATATAAAGGAAAAAACGTTTTTATTGTAAAGTAGAGCTTTTATTAAAAAGGTTTGGTAAAATGTCGAGATTTAGTTTAAAAGAAGAGTCAGGGTCTTGCACTAAGTGAATGAATTTTTTAATTGGAACTCAACTTTTAAGCATAAGGTGCTGTTCGAAGTGAAAACTCTAGTTTTTGTTAGAAAGCTGAGCTTTTTTCATGAAGGTGAAAGTTTTTAAATAAAAAGCGAGTTTTTATAAAAGTTGATTTTTTGGAAAAAAGTGGACATTTTTGCTGTAAATTTGAGCTTTTGTTAAAAAGTTAAGCTTTTTAGTCAAAGCTCGATTTTTTAGGGGAAAAGTAGGTTTATGTGAACGTTTGGCTTTTGGAAAAAAGTTAAATCTTTTGTTGAAAAATTTAGCTTTTGTTAAAGAATTGAGCTTTTTACGAGAAAGCTAAAGCTTTTGGAAAAAGTAAAATTGTCGTGAATGTTTGCTTTTTTTGGTTCGTTTTAGTGAATAGTCGAGTTTTTGTTGAAAAGTTTTTCCACTTGTCTTTTCAGCAAAAGCTCTTTTTAATGAAAATAAAAAATAGAAATTTTGATGAAAATTTCTAGACAAAAGTCTTGCTTTAGTTTAAAAATCCAAGATTTTGTTGAAAAGTTGCGCTTTTTTCGTGAAAGCTTGAGTTTTCAGATAAAAGAAAGTTTTATTGATAGTTGAGCTTTTGATAAAAAAGTGAAATTTTCGTGAAAGATTGAGTTTTTCTGGAGAAAAAAATTAGTTTTTAGTGAAAAGTCGGATTTTAAAAGAAACGATTGAAAATGTCAAATTATACACAAAAGTAAAACTTGGTATTTTAAACTAAAAGTAGATTTTTCGGTAAAAAGTTCAGTTTACAGTGAAAAGTGTAGCTTTTACGAAGAGTTGAGCTTTTTTCGTAAAAGCTCGTTTTTCGGAGAAATAGCTGGTTTGTATGAAAAATAAGCTTTTGGATTTTTTAAAGAAATATTGAGCTTCTTGTTAAAGTTCGAGTTTTTAGAGAAAACACTGATTTTTGGTAAAATGTTGAGTTTTTGTTCAAAAGTAATAATTGAGATTTTGATGAAAAGTTGAGTTGTAGACAAGAGTCCGGTAACTTGAATTTTAAGTTAAAATACTACTTTGCAGTAAAAAAAGTTGCGTTTTGTAAAAAGTTTAGCTTTTTTGTGAAATCTTGAATTTTAAGAGAAAGAGTGAAAGTTTAGTTTTTAGAAAAATGTTGAAATTTTAAAGAAATATTGAGTTTTATGGTTAACTTTGAATATTTTAGAAAAAAATAGTTTTTAGAGAAAAAATTTTGGTGAAAAATTTTATTTTCTAATGAGAAATCGATCTTTTATGAAAATTTAAAATAAAACTTTCCAGTTGCTCGGTGTTTTTCAGTTTAGTGGTTACAGGATATTTAATTACTGCATAATTTTTAATTACACATTTAAATTATTTTTAAAACATTACATACAAGTGTTTGTATAAAAATGAACTCGCAATCGTTATCAACAATTAAATATTTATAAATATTTTTCGATTAAATTTAATTAAATACCATTTTTTTTTTTCGGGGCTAAAATATTTAGTTGTTATTTTTCTAAAGTACAAATAATGATGTTGTTTTTTTAGGTTTACTACTACATAAATATTTATTTATAAATTTAATATATATAATTATGAAAGTTACAGTATTTAAATAGTTTAAATATTTAGTGGATAAATAATTTAAGAATATATAGTAGTTAGTTATGCAAATATTTGAGGTTAAATATAATTATTTATATTTTATTAAAATTTTTAATATTTATCCTTAATTGTTGATTTATGTATAAGTATTAGTGTAAGTGTAATTATTTGTCGACAACACATTTTGATATTTAACGGATGGATATTTGATAAATATTTCCTTTGCCTCTTGACTCTACTCAAAATTTACAAGTTTTTAAATTTTTTACATAATTTCCAATAGTTTTAAAAATGCATTTAATTTTTTTTATTTTATTTAAGCTTTGATTTTTTTTTTGTTTTAAGAAATGGTTTAATTTTTAAAAAGTTTTTTCTTTAGTATTTTTCAATTTTTTCATATTGTTTTTTTTATGTTATTTTTCTTATTTGTCTTTTGTACTCTCGGTCAAAAAATGCATTTTACAGGGTGCTTTTTGGGGGGATGTATGTAATATTTTTTTGAGAAATGAAATTTTGTTTGGTTTTTTTTATATATAGAAATCTTTATGGGAGTTTTAACATAAAGGGGGTACTATTTTTAATATTGATTTCTTAAGTGCTAAAATACTTACTTATAAGTATACAAAGTGTTTTTATTTATATTTATTATAAAAAAAAATATCACTACTTTACTACTTCTAAAAACGTATACTACTGTTTTATATGTTTAAGTCCTTTTTTTATATATAAATAATTTATTTATGAATATGTTTTATGTATATTTTTCATATATATTTTTTACTCAATATATATTTTTCTTATTTCAGTGGGTAGGTAAGGAGACTTACGTTATATTTTAGTTTTATTTAAAATTATCCTGTACTTACATTCTATGTAGTCTTGTTTGTTTGATTAGTTAGAATATTCGCTTTTCTTTGGGGGAAAATTTTCTTTGTTTATATCGTTGATTAAATAAATTATTATAGGTTTGTAATTGTTTTAATAATTAAATGTAGTTTTTTTGTATTCTAAGCATTTCTATTGTTTATTGAAGCTTATTTAAAAAATCACAACATTATGACATTGTAGGGCAGTCAAATTTATATTTAAAGAAAATTGTATAACATATTGTAGTTTTGTTAAATGCCTATTTTCTGACTACTAAGCAATTTTTATATACATATAGTATTTGTTGGGGATTTTGTTTTTATATAGTAAGAAATATTTTATTTTATATTTATTAATTCAATCAAATGTGTATTTGTCATTAAGCATCGAGATTTCTTGAGTGTTTTATAAATGCAAAAATAACAACCAAATGATTTATGTTTATGACAACACATATTCGACAAAATTAAAGACTCTTGTGAGAGAATATGTAGAGGGAAGAAAACTGGTAGAAAAGTTACGAAATTAATACAATCCGTTGTCAAAAGTGAGCTTATTACGTTTGTTAACATTTAGACAACGGATGCGTATAAAATTTGAATAACAACCAGTTATCATTTTGATAACCATCGTCGTTAGTTTAAAAGGCATCGTTGTCATTGCAAACAACGCATCGTTGTCATTTCGATTACGCTTTGTGTCATTACGACAACGCAACGTTCTGTTTGACAACATAGCGTTGTCAATTTGATAACACACTCCGAAAAGATACCACACAGTTGTAAATCGAATCTACGTCTATGATTTGAAAACATAATGTATTACTTATTAACTTTTTGTTGATTTGATAACGTCGTGTATTATTGTTGCTGATTTGACAACTATCCGTACATACTTTGACAACGGATGACAAACAATTAAAAACACTTTGTTGTCAATTTGGTACCAAGCGTATATTGTTGTAAAACGTCTTTTTTGCCCCTGTGTACCATATGATAACTTGGAATACTAGACTGGCTGGTTAGTAGGATGATTCCAATGAGAGCTTGTAAGGAGCCTCCTAATAATGAATAAGTCCCAGTTTAGTGGAAATACAAACCATACAAAATTTGACGACGGATTACGATGAATGTAGAGCACGGGGAATGGAAAGTGAAACAACGAAACACTTTCTATAATCGCAAGTGTTTCATCGAAATTAGATCCAAATATCTTGGGAACGGTAATATTCTAGATGTAACATACCTTGGTAAAACTGATTGAAAAATGAAATTTAATTTCTAAAATTTCTAATTCCCTTCAAAGATCACTTTATAAAGTTTTTCCTCCAACATTGTTATGATAAGAAGTGCACAATAGGCCAGCTAGTGGATTCATTCGGATCTGACATAATATACATACATTCACCTTTTAAACTCATCTAACCGTGTTTGAAAAGATGTTTGTGTCTAGAACAGCTTGCGAAAATAGGGTTTGGGTCAATTATAGACTAATACCACTTGATGTGTTCAGATAAGAAAGTTGACCTCTCCGCTCTTAAAAACAGAGTTATTACCTCTATTTCACTGTAATCATTCACAAAATTTCACTTTTAATTAATTTAGAAAAAAAATTAAATCCCACAAAAATAAAAGTTTAAAATCCCCTCTAAACAATTATTTGTTTAATTTGTAAGTATGTAGTAATTTGTTAATAAATCTACGAATAATGTTAACTATTTATTAGTGTATATAACTATGTTTAATAAAAAATATTTTTTTTTAAAAAATTTAATTATTATTTCTTTAATTTATCTTATACTAAACTATGTATTAAGTTCTCAAAAAGAAATCCTACCTTATTCCCTAAAACCAAGTCATTGTTGAATTAATAGTTAATTCTTTATTATTTTTTTTTTCTTTGATATGGAGATTTTTCTAATGAAATGTTTTCTTTTTTTTATATATATTTAATATAGAAAAAAAGTATGAAAAATATTTCATTTTATTTAAAAACTACATTGTACCCATAATTAGCCAAAGTATGTGCTTATAATCTGCTATACTTTCTTAAATACATACTTTTATAATTTAAATATTTTAATAATTTAAATATTTATGTATATTTTAACTTTTACTAGATTATTGTATAATAAAAAAAGCTCTGCAATAGCTGTTTTTTTTGTTTGTTTTCTTACTCTATTTTCGTTATTGTAATGAATAATTTAATTGTTTTGATTAAATAAATAAAAGCTATATATATTTGTTTAAATATTTTTTGTATTTAGGAAATCTAATAAATATTTTTTTGGTAATATTTTGAAAAATATCTAAATTAATTAGCACTACAATTCACTGTTGGTTGTTAATAAAATTTTACGTATACAAATTGTTGTTAAAAATATTTATTGTTATTTTGATTTTAATAAAATTATTATTTATATAGTTTTTAAAAACTGGTATACTATTGTAGGTATTAGTGTTATTGTTTTTTTTTTTAATTATTAATTTGGCGTTTTATCTTACAATGTGATTTAGTTTTTTTTTTTAAGTTAATTTTGTTTATGTATTATTTAGTTATTTATTTTTATTTTTTTTTATATTTTATAAGGACTTTTTGTTTATTAAAAAATCTCTACTTATATGTCAAACTTAAAGCCTGTATTTCTATAAATTTTAATTTTGATTTCTAGTATGTTTAAAACATTAAATCTACATTTCGGATTTAGTTGGGATAAAAGTCCATTTTTTTCTGATGTCCAAACTACTTAACAAATACTTAACATTACTCTCTTGCTTTTCTGTTATAAAAATAATAGTTTATTTCTTTTAAATATTTTCAACTGAATATGATAACTTTAAAGAAATAATACCTTAATTTTAACTATAATTTCATAAGCCCGTTTTTATGTGCATTTCCTCATTTCCACATGTTTTTCAAAGATGAACAAAAATACATAACTAAGGTAAAGTTAAAACGTTTGAAATTAAAGGATCAGAATGTCTTTTCAATAATATATGAAAATTTAATTTAGTATTATTTTGTAAATATATTGTTTTTTTTTCATTATTTCCTTTTAGCTAAAAAAGTTATTTAACTTGTTTTAAACTAAAGTAATAGACCTATTTTATGCAAAATTACAACAAAATTGAAAAAGCTTAATACTTTAACTACTTTTAAAATTAAATGAAATTTATTTGAAAATTTTTACTGAAACTTAAATTTCAAATTCAGTTTATAATATACTAGGACAGATTGACGGACGGATAGATGCACAGACATCTCTTGAGCAAATCTAAGTCATTGTTTCACTTTAAGGTGAGCGTTGTACGAATATTTCAAAGCGTTTTAAATATTAGCAAAATCGCACAATACCCACTCCTCTATAGTGTTGTAAATTACAAAAATACAACATACGGCGATACTACAACGTTTGTGAACTACACACGTTTTTTGTGTTGCACTATGGGCGTATGTATGTACTTTATAATATTTTTACAATTAGACCTCCATTTTTTAAATGATATAAACAAGAGGAAACTAAGTTATATACCACTAGAAGATTGACATGAACAGATAGACGGACGGACGCATGGACATCCATTAGGCAACACAAAGCCGATTGTTATACTTCAAGGTGAGCATAGCACGAATATAAACATTAGAACGCTTGTGAATTGAAGAATTTTTCATCATTTAATTTATATTCAAAATTCAATATTTGTTTAAGATTAACATGAGCGGACTGACGGACGGACTTACCTAAATCGACTATAAGCTGTTTTACACTCAATAATATAATCGCGTAATACCCTTTCTACTATAGCGTTGTAGATTATAACAAATAAGAGTGTTATATTCGGCTGTGCCGAATCTCATATACCCACCATTAAACCGTATGCCATAATAGCAATGCTCCCCTAACATCATGATCACTCATCATATTAACTGATTTTAACTCGTATAAAACTTACGTATGTCGAATTTCATCGTTTTACTCGTATTTTTAAGCCCGTAATGAACTTTAAAGTCATTTTCTGAAGGGAAGCTTATATACATAAGGATCAATTATATGCCGATTCCCATAAAAGTCAGTAGAGAGGTTTTGGCTCATAAGAAACTGTCGAATTTCATCTCTATACTCGTACTTTGAGGTTTAAAGTAATTTTCTGATGGGGACCTTATAGAGGGGTAGGGTCAATTATAGACGGATCCACATAAAATTTAGTTAAGAGATCTTGGTTCGCAAGGAACTTACGTTGGGTCAATTATGGACCGATCGACATAAAATGTGGTAGAAAGATTTTAGCTAGTAAGACAGTTACTTATGTCAAATTACATCGCTATACTCGTATTTTTAAGCGAGTAATGAGCTTTAATGTAATTTTCTTTAGGGGACCTTATATGGGGTTAGGGTCAATTATGGACCGATCCTCATGAAATTTGGCAGCAAGTTTTTGGCTCATATGAAACTTATTTAAGTTGAATTTCATCGCTATAGTTACACTTTTAAAACATATACCCGTTAGGGCGGTTTTTCGGTGTCCACTTGTATGGGGGCTATTCGAAAACGTGGACCGATATGGCCCATTTTCAATACCAAACAAACCTTAGAGATTATTTGTATAAAATTTCTCATTTCATAGTTCATTTCGGACGGACATGGCTAGATCGTCTTAGAATTTAATAATGACCCAGAATATGTACTTTTGTGAATCTATGACCAATATTTCGATGTGTTACAAACAAAATGACAAAATCAATATACTAATTTTTTAATTGTGGGTATAAAAATACAACGTAAGTTGATACTACAAAGCTTGTGAATTGGTCGATTCTTTTTACATTTAATTTATATTAAATAATTTAAAATTTTTGTACATTGTGAGTATTCCAGTCTTTTTCACAACAGGGACCTCTAAGCAGCCTTAAATCAATTATGGCATAGTGTTTCAAGTTAATATTTCAATGTTTACAGAAAGACGTAGAGACATCGCCTTATTAATTCAGAAAGGCATTCTAAATTGATCGATATGTGTAGCACTATGTTTCGAATGTTTTATAATTTATTCACAAAACAAGAAATTTGCTACAAGAGGGTTTATATGGAGGGTAAGAGTAAATATGGGACCGTCCTTATAAATTTTGGTAGAGGTATTTACATCAACATCAAAGTTATTTATGCAGAATATCATCGTGATATTAGTGTTTATAAATGAATTTTGGCCATCAAGTCATTTTTTGGAGGGGAGTTGGTATGGGGCTAGGATTAAATGAGACCCAATCGTTATCGGCAGTATTATTTTTGACTTTTATAAAACTAAGTTTTGCCGATTTTTGAAGTGATACAAGAACATTTAACATAATTATGACCTCAAAAGCCCTATTCAGGAGTTACGGTTGTATGGGGGTTAGGCGATATAATGTACCGATTTCAATATATATATATTTTAGGCTGTTACAAACATCAGCAGGTCTAATTAAATTCGCTGAAATATTAGCAGATTTAGGGGGATTTGTAATTCAAATTTAAAGGATTTCATTTGGTTTAAACCGTTTTACATAGATGTTTGTAATATTTATTGTGTTATACTATTCCCTGTTTGGAACAGAGGTTCTCAATGTATTTTGTGTCTCGGAATATGGTGTTAAACATAAAATTCTATAAACGAACTTAGGTTAATGGTAAAGGTATTCAAAAAACCACTAAAAGTTGAAAATTTTTTAGAATCTATGTAGGTTTTAGCAAAAAAAAAGTTTTTTGACTTTAGTTTTATTATATTTGGAAATAATACATAAAAACTTACTTTTCGAAACTAAAAAAAATTAATTTCTAAATTTTCCAAATATCGTTAAATACTAACTAAATCTTAACGATAACCTTTGCTTTAGTTAAAGCAAGTGTAGGGTATTTTTTATCTATCTTCCTTCAGGCTCAATAATTCTATTGTTTACTTCATATTTATTGTATAAATTAAATTAATTTACCATACACCAGAATATTTTATGTAATTTACATACAAACATATAAAAATAATCTATTCAAACCAATCAAAATTATGTGTAAAAGTATTAAATCAAACAATTTTGATTTATATTTTAATATATGCAATTATTTTACATTCTTTTTTTTAATATTTTAATATTTTATTATTTCTTTCTAAATAAATCAAAATTATTACAGATAAATATTTATTTGAATGTAGATTTTAATAAAATTATGCATACAATTTTTTTACTTTTTTTATTTTTTTTAAATGTAAAAAAAGATAAACATACATAAGCAACATAAACTTATTTATGATTTATTATTTAAAAAAAAGAGTTAATTAAAAATTTAAAGAAGGTAATATTGCATGGGGTTTTAATAAATATAAATTATTATTTTTTTAAATTAAGCCATTTGTAATTTAAAATCTAAAGTCTTTCTTTCTAAATTTGGCAAACAATTTGGTCGAAAATTTATTATTAATTATTTTAATTAATTTACTTTTCGTTTTAATTAGCGAACCATGTTGATTGTAGTTACTTTTGTTGATTGAAGATGTATTTAAAGATTTTTCATTTTGTGGGGGGAAAAAAGGGCCAACAACTTTTGGTACAATATTCTTAAAATGGTATGTTGCTTGTAGTTTTTGTTTTAGATTTGTTTTTGTTTGTGGTCATATAAACCTTACCTAGGCGGCGTGGGTGGTGGCGGCGGTGTGTATGGCGGTGGTCTTTCTTCTCTTTCTAAATTTCGTGGTTTTGGTGTGGTATGTAGATCGAGGGCATAATTGTTGAGTGGTGATTCGGGTGGTCCCATTTTCGTTGGTGGACCATGAAATATTGCATACGGATTGCTAAAGAAATTATGTGAAGTAGTCATCATGATGTTTTCTTAGCGCAATAATGTTGATAGTTTTAGCTGAAATTGAAAAAGTGTTAAATATAAATTATTTGTTAAATTAAAAAAGAGGTTAAACTATATTTTGATTAAACTTAACAAAATTCAAACTTAACAATTCCTGACTAAAATATATTTGATATATTTATTTTTTGGAAATCACAGGAAATGGAACACTGTTATGCTTCTAACAGTTTTAAAGATTTCTGGTATAAACTAGTTCATTGATATGGTCCCTTTTCACAATATTTCATATTAAAGTCTTTTAACACACAAATATTGCTGTTTTAATATACAATATTTTTATTTCTAAATATATTTCACTGCTACAATATATGGAATACTATATCAAAAATTGAAAAGAAAAAACTATTTCTCTAAACACAAATTCAAAAATGTTTCCCAAACGCTTTTGTTGTTCACATTTTTAATTGATTAATAAAATGGCACAATGTAAAAATGCAAATAAACCTAGCGAATTCACGTAGAAGCCAGTACATGTACAACTATATTTATAAGTTAATTTTTTTCATTTTACACCTATATTTTTCATATTTCTCACATTCATTTATATACATGCGATAAATTTATGATACAAATGCTATTCATACTAAATTTCATATAGAAAAATAAAGTTTATGCCAAAAATTGTCAAGTCTAGTGCGACTATATGGAATACATTATATATAAGAAAATATCTATATCAGATCACTTCATTATCCCGATCACAATAAATTCAGTCCATAGTCTTAGTCTAGTCTATAGTCTAGTCTATAGTCTAGTCTATAGTATAGTCTATAGTCTAGTCTATAGTCTAGTCTATAGTCTAGTCTATAGTCTAGTCTATAGTCTAGTCTATAGTCTAGTCTATAGTCTAGTCTATAGTCTATAGTATAGTCTATAGTCTAGTCTATAGTCTAGTCTATAGTCTAGTCTATAGTCTAGTCTATAGTCTAGTCTATAGTCTAGTCTATAGTCTAGTCTATAGTCTAGTATAGTCTAGTCTATAGTCTAGTCTATAGTCTAGTCTATAGTCTAGTCTATAGTCTAGTCTATAGTCTAGTCTATAGTCTAGTCTATAGTCTAGTCTATAGTCTAGTCTATAGTCTAGTCTATAGTCTAGTCTATAGTCTAGTCTATAGTCTAGTCTATAGTCTAGTCTATAGTCTAGTCTATAGTCTAGTCTATAGTCTAGTCTATAGTCTAGTCTATAGTCTAGTCTATAGTCTAGTCTATAGTCTAGTCTATAGTCTAGTCTATAGTCTAGTCTATAGTCTAGTCTATAGTCTAGTCTATAGTCTAGTCTATAGTCTAGTCTATAGTCTAGTCTATAGTCTAGTCTATAGTCTAGTCTATAGTCTAGTCTATAGTCTAGTCTATAGTCTAGTCTATAGTCTAGTCTATAGTCTAGTCTATAGTCTAGTCTATAGTCTAGTCTATAGTCTAGTCTATAGTCTAGTCTATAGTCTAGTCTATAGTCTAGTCTATAGTCTAGTCTATAGTCTAGTCTATAGTCTAGTCTATAGTCTAGTCTATAGTCTAGTCTATAGTCTAGTCTATAGTCTAGTCTATAGTCTAGTCTATAGTCTAGTCTATAGTCTAGTCTATAGTCTAGTCTATAGTCTAGTCTATAGTCTAGTCTATAGTCTAGTCTATAGTCTAGTCTAGTCTAGTCTATAGTCTAGTCTATAGTCTAGTCTATAGTCTAGTCTATAGTCTAGTCTATAGTCTAGTCCATAGTCTAGTCTATAGTCTAGTCAATAGTCTAGTCTATAGTCTGGTCTATAGTCTAGTGTATAGTCCAGCCTAGACTATAGTCTAGTCTATAGTCTAGCCTAGACTATAGTCTAGTCCATAGTCTAGTATATAGTCTAGTCAATAGTCTAGTCTATAGTCTGGTCTATAGTCTAGTCTATAGTCTAGCCTATAGTCTAGTCAATAGTCTAGTCTATAGTCTGGTCTATAGTCTGGTCTATAGTCTAGCCTATAGTCAAGACAATAGTCTAGTCTATAGTCTGGTCTATAATCTAGTCTATGGCCTGGTCAGTTTGTTAGTATGTATGGTTAAAACTAAATCGGATACAATAATTCTATAGTCTAGTCTATAGTTTAGACTATAGTCTAGTCTATAGTCTAGTCTATAGTCTAGTCTATAGTCTAGTCTATAGTCTAGTCTATAGTCTAGTCTATAGTCTAGTCTATAGTCTAGTCTATAGTCTAGTCTATAGTCTAGTCTATAGTCTAGTCTATAGTCTAGTCTATAGTCTAGTCTATAGTCTAGTCTATAGTCTAGTCTATAGTCTAGTCTATAGTCTAGTCTATAGTCTAGTCTATAGTCTAGTCTATAGTCTAGTCTATAGTCTAGTCTATAGTCTAGTCTATAGTCTAGCTAGTCTATGTCTAGTCTATAGTCCTAGTCTAGAGTCTAGTCTATAGTCTAGTCTATAGCCTAGTCTATAGTTAGTCTATAGTCTAGTCTATAGTCTAGTCTATGCTAGTCTATAGTCTAGTCTATAGTCTAAGTCTATAGTTCCTAGTCTATAGTCTGTCTAGTAGTCTATAGCTATAGTCTAGCTAGTCTATAGTCTAGTCTGATAGTCTATCTGATAAGTCTAGTCTATAGTCTAGTCTATAGTCGTAGGGGTCTATAGTCTAGTCTATAGGTCTAGTCTATGGTCTCGTACTATAGTCTAGTCTATAGTTATTCTATAGTCGAGTCATAGTCTGGTCTATAGTCTAGTCTATAGTCTAGTCAATAGTCTAGTCTATAGTCTGGTCTATAGTCTAGTCTATGGCCTGTTCAGTTTGTTAGTATGTATGGTTAAAATTAAATCGGATACAATAATTTTTGAAATTCAAACTTAAAGTATGTTGGAAAAAATTCTAGAGCTGGTTAAACAAATCTCCAAATCACTTCACAGAAAATATTTTTTTAAGAGCAGATGTTAATTTTTTTTTATAATTTTAAAATTTTGAAATATTTTCTGTGAACGTATTCATGCTAAACACAACGCTTGCGATATAGGGTACTATTAAAAAAAGGCATAAAAAACAACAAATACGTAAATTCTTTACCACAAACATAAAATATAGAAAAAACTAATTTGCATATTTAGTATTAAACAAAAAACTCTATATTTTGTGTATTCTGGATATCTACATGTGCAAAATACAGAAGTTTTCAGACAAATGTAGACAAACACTGACTACTGATTCCCTCTATATGCTATGCTCCATCCACCCACAAACTTCCTCAAATATTTTTCGACAAAAACTGAAAAGTGAAAAATTTATTACATTTTGATTTTAATCATTTTACCTACAAAAATGTATGAAAAGTAATAAAAGTAAAATGAGTGAAAAAAAAAACTATAGAGAGTAGTTTCGAGACACTGTTATATTCGGTGTTTAAATGAGGCTGGCAAATGGTCAGTCACAAGTGCAATTTTACCTTATGCATGTGTTATACAATCGAATAAGCTTTTCCATTTATGTTAGTAAATGTATGCATAAATGTGTGTTCAGTTAAATGAAAACTTATTTGCAATTTTAATATTAAACGCAAATGGTATTACTGGGTGTTAGTTTGATTTGATATGGTTTAATCAAATTTTCAAAAAGCAAGGAGAAAAAAAGAAAATAAATTTTATGAAATTTTTGCAACAGATTTAACCGAATGGCGGCCTAGATATAAACATTTTCTGAATGCCTATTTTTTTTTTAATAAATAATTTCATTATAATGTAGGATTTTCATCTATGTTTTAGAAAAATATGAAATGCGTTTTACCTTGCATTACAAGAAAGTTTTTTAAGGAGAAAAATATTATGTTTTTTGATGCAAAGTACTTGATAATCAATTTCATTCCCTTTGTTAAAAACAACAGTACGTATAAGCAACCATTGTTAGTAGTGTAATTTTATAACAATCATACGCCACAGACTTTATATAAATATTTTTATAATTTGGGTAAAAAAAACTAAACTATAATTATCATTACAATGTGGAAATATGTATCAAAATATTTATTTAATAAATTTGTAAAAAATTTTCAAATATTTTAAATTTTTGACTCAAATTAGACAAAAATTTTAAATGCAAATCCCCTTTAAAATAAATAGTTTTCTATGCATATATTTATTTATGTAATATATACATACATATGTATGAGTGTATATATTTTTATAAGCATATAGGTATTTATACATATAAAATGTATTTGTTATATAATTGGTATAAAAATATTCAATTTAGCCGTGAGGGAAAACGTTGTGATTGTATGTTTTAATAAAAATCTAAATTAAAATTGTATTGTAAATGTTATTGATGAATTGAAATAAAATAATAAGAACAAAAAAATACTAAAATGTTTAGGTTTTATTGGATAAAAACAGTGAACTAAAAAAAACATAATAATTCACACTCTAAACAGATTTTATTATTATACATGTAGTTTTGGGAAAGTTTAACTTAATCGCAAATAAGAAAAAATTCCAAAAAAGTATTAAGATTTAAGTGGCAAATATTAAAATAATTGTTCTTAAATTATGTCTGTTTGATTTATCATCTATGCTTTTTATGTTATCAAACCTATGATATCTTACTTTAGGGATAACTTCCCTTTTGAAAACTCCATACCCACAACGAAACATGTAACAAACCCTAAAACAATTTAGAATGAAAACGTCTGCCTGTTAGTAGTGTCTGTGTATAGTTAGTATGGTTATAAACAATATTGTTTTGTATTATTTCAAAATATTCATGTTCGTTGTTTTTTTTTGTTCATTTCTGCGGTCACAGATTTAATATTTATTGCACACTATTTTGATATACAAACCTACAATCTCATCAATTGTTTGGCCAGAAGGAAAATTCCATGAATAAAACCGACAAAAACAACACAACAGTATAATGCATTTTATAACAATAATTTTACAAAATTCCAATATTTACGATATCAATGACATTGACGTTGATGATGACGGTGCGATTGATGATGATGATGACTAGGATTGTGATAATATTAATGTTGCAAACCATAATAGCACTGTTAAAGATGGTGTTGATGATGATAATGATGGCGTTTGTTTGAATTAAACTAGACAGACAACTAGTCTGTGCTGATGATTTTAGAAAATAGAAAATAGAAAAATGCTATGATTTACAGACGCCAAGAGATTTGTAATCATAGCAGTTCAATTAAATTTAAAGATATTCAAGTTCAGCATAGAACAATCGCCCATCCTTGATTCCATCCATTAACTTCGATAATAGCTAGACATACAGCTTTATGTATTACCTGTTGTCCATGTTGTATGTATATAGTTTTTATACTCAAGACAAACTAGATACAACAACTTTAAACAAGATGTCTAGGTGCTTAACGTGAACACCTGACTTGACGGCCTTATTTCACGGTGGTCTTTCTCACCCGCTGGGTAGACTCGGGATGGTCCACCACGTGCCCCTGAATCCTTCTATGAAGAATTCAGGTGGCAAATTTTGTACATGGCTGTGCCGGTCTATGTACAAACACTTAGCTGAAGTACTCGAGCTATCTAATCTCTTGCCATAGTAGCCCCGTTGCGGAATGACAGACAGCATGAGATCAATCGCAATGCAAACACCGATAAGGTGAAAGCTATCACTGGTCTAAAGTCAGTAGCAGGGGAGACAACCCCAACATCAGGTGAAATCAATTTTCCGGTATACCGGAATGTGACTTCAGATGTCGTGAAAGGTTGCATTATTTTAAATGCTATCCCCATCAACTAATGACCCATACCAGTGCATTCCCTAACCTTTTAAAGACCGCGCAACCACACTACTGAGATGGCACTGTTGATTCGGCAACAGCACCTAGTCCAAAATACCCAGTCAATAAATCAGGATCCCTCTGTATGTCAGATAATGGGACAAAGGATGTAGGAATTTCCAAAGTCAATTCGAACCCAATAATTGCCCCGAAAAGTTGAGTGGCAAAAGGTCTCAAGCATAAGTCGTGTAGTATGAAACAATATGCATCATATTGAGATGGTAAAAGCACCGAAATTTTCCCTGAAGTAAAAGGTCTACTGAATCGGTATCCTGTCGGGCATATATGAGTTATGAGAATTTAAGTTAAATTGTGCCTTGCCATTTTCTGAAGGGAGTTTTGTATGAAGGTCAAGTGAGGCAATCATACTATTAAACTTAGCTGTGCAGCTTTTTGTCATGTTAGTTGTATAGGGGCTATTTGAAATATTGAACCTATGTTAATCATAATAGGCTTTGGCCCTAGAACAATAGAAGATCATGTACCATGTCATTGAATAATCTTCAAAATTGCGACTTATAAGTTGATTTCAAGATATATACAGACAGACAGACATATGACAGACAGCCAGCCTCCTAGAAAGATAGGCAGACGGATTTATCAAATAACATTGAATTGTCTTTAAAATCGTGACTTCCAAGTTGATTACATGATTTACATGGACGGACAGATAGACAGGCAAAGACAAATAGACAGACGGATTTATCATATAACATTGAATTATCTTTAAAATTGCAACTTGTAAAGTGATTACAAAATTTACACGGACAGACAGACAGAGTGACATACTGACTGAAAGACAGACGGATTTTTTGCAAAAATTTCATGAGTTGTTTCGGAATTTCAATGGAAAAATTCTCGAAAGCATTTCAGATAAATTTTTTAAATTTTCATTAGACTAATTTTCTAAAATGTTCATGATTTGTTTCGGAATTTGAATGAAAAAATTCCTGAAAGCATGCCAGATAAATTATTCAAATTTTAGATGCAGGATGCATATATAAACCTGATGCAGGATGCATATATAAATCTGGTTTAAATTCTTACTAAAATGAATGAATTGAAGAAGATATTTCGTCTCTATTATGTTCAAAAATTAAGAAAGATGTTAAATTAGTATATTAGTGGTTTCCCAATCCTAAGCAGATCCGCTTGGTGCTCAATAAATTATTTCTAAATCCGTCTGCGAAATAAATACTTCATTTATTTAAATATATGCTCTTTTTGCTCAAAGTATGCCTTCAAGGACATTTTCGTTATTCCATGTACAACGAAAAAGTTTTCCAAAAAAAAAAAAGGAAAAATCTCAGTCTAAGTAAAAATAAGAATTTTAATCAGTTGGCCCTTGAAAAAATAGTTTCGCCAACGAAAAAATCCTCTTTTTTCTTACTGATGCAATAAAAAAAAAATACATAAACAATGGTAAAAAAGAAACCTAAAGCTAAACTTAAAGAATTATAACTGTATGAAATCCTTTGAATACTAAGCGACACTAAAACACACAGACAGAGAAAGAAAAACAAAAACTTACTCTCAGAAGATGTGAAAACAGAAGACGCAAAAGATAAAGATGAATAGAAAAAAAGGACCTTTAAATTGCATCAAAATTAATTACAATCTCGAAATCATTAAATTTATGTGGACCGTAATAATTATACAACTGTTTTGAACTTTTTGCCGCCATCCTCCCTCCCTCCCTTTTTTGGTCTCTGCTATGTCTCACGTTGTTGTCTAAAGCTGTTGCAGCAGTAGCAGCAATATTTAATTGTTGTAGGCAGATTTCTAAGTTTGTTTTTCTTTTTAAGTTTTTCTCTGTTTGTAAGTTTAGTTAGTTTTGTTTCTTTTTTTCTTCTAGGATTTTCTTGTCTTGTCTTTTTCCTTTGAGTTGTTGTTTTTGCGCCTAAAACAACACTTTTAATTGTGCTAGTATTTTCCTTTTACTTTAATAATAGTTATCTTTGCTTTAACCCTTAATAAATTATATCTCTGTATTTGTTGTACTTTTTAAAAAGGTGTCAAATTTTAATAACATTTGAAAGACTTTGATATTATCTCGTAATTTCACTTTTTTTCTTTTCCTTAATTATGGTTTGCTCAAAAAGATTTACTATGTAAAATTAACATTTTATTTACTTTTTATTATAAATTTCTTAAACTTCTTATTACTCAATATTACACTTTTTTCAAAATGTATATTACTGCCAAACTTATTGGTATCATAAAGGACTTTATGCCTATCTCTAGATCCTTCACTTTTAAAATCAAAAATATAACACTTTACTTCAGTGCGTGCAGTAAACTAAATTGAACTACTATATATTTCTTATTATATGCATTTTGTAACTAAATCTATAAAATTTTTCATCATAATAAATTAAAGTTTATTTTCAAAACTTCAGCAAGAAATAATCCTTCTTCGTGTTGCAAGTAACTAACTACATATGTAACAACATCGCATACCAGTAAGAAATCTACGCAGTCAGCTTAAAAAAACCAAGGACAACTGCAAAGAAAAACGTACAAAACTTTGACACAAAACCATAAATTAATGAATTATTTTTTTTATTCCTTTATAACTTTAACATTTTTTTCACTCTCTTTTAGTTTATATTTTTTTTCTAACTTAGTTTCTCAAGTGTTTTAACTTGAAATCGTGTTAAACTATTATTACATTGAGATTTACAAATTAGATTTATAGAGAACTTGAAGCGTTAAACCACAAACGACAGCTGATGGTTAAGGAAGCAATAATATGGGAAAACAGAAAATGGAAAAGGTAACGCAAATTGAGAAGATATAGTAGTAACACAAGCGTACAAGATATGGGTTTTGTATTTTAACTTAAAATTTGCTATTCCTTTTATACTGCTGCTACCAGCAATAGTGCGTTTAACTAGATACAAGATGTCTGAGAAAAAATATTGAAAATTGTGTAAAGAAAAAATGTTTCCGCTTAAGCGATGATAACAATTTTACACAACGTTATGTATATTTGTTTTTCTCTTTTCATAGAAAAAAAACAGGTAATTTTGTTAGTGTAAGATTTATATTCGTTATATAATTGAGTTCATATCTCTAGATAAAAATTGGTCACTATCAATAAGCTATAATGAGTTGGCAATGTATACTTATTTTCAGAAAAATTGAATACATTTTTCAAAATTTAACTGATTCTCTTATATGAGCAGTTATCAAAGTTTTTTAATTTTAGAGTTAAAAAAATCAAAAATTTTTTTTGATGGCACATTCAAAATATTTTGTGTGAATATAAACAGACCCTAACAGGTGATGAATCCGTTCGCGTTAATCATTTTGATAGAGGGGCGCAAAAGTTATAGGGGCGCAAAAGTTATAGGGGCGCAAAAATTCTTAAAAATAGTATTTAAATATGTTATATTTGAATAAAATTGCACAAATTTTTAAAAATAATTCACATTCAGAGCATTAAGTACTTAACATAAGATTTATATTAAAATTTTAAAATCATGAAATTTTGACAGTAGATGTGTTTTTGGTTATGTAGATCCACTAAGGAGGGATTTTTGAAAATTTGTACACTTATGGGTAGAAAAGGGAAAAACGGGTAAAAAAGGTTTTCTTAATTATCTTACACAATATTAGTTATACAAGAAAAATTTTAAATGCACCTGCATCTACTCTTAATATAAGCAGATGGGTGTCTGGTACTTTTTTGAAATTCGTACTTTTAAGGGGTGAAAATGTGTAACAAAGGTGATTTTGGTACCTTTTTTGGCCCTTTATAACTTTTTAACTAATAAACAAAATACAATTTTTGTAAATATTTTGAATATATCTCCCAAAATTATGAGACACCTATTTCGTCCTTAAAATTCAGTCCTTTTTGGGTGTAAAAGGGAGAAAACTGTATTTTTGGCACATTAAGAATACTTTTTCGATTTATTGAAGTATTCTTATTAAATTACGGACTAACTCTGTAATATTTGTTGAAACAACATTTTTGCTATTTCACTGGGGAAAAAGTACCAAAAAGGGGAAAAACGGGAATTTTATAAAATTTGAAAAAGTAGTTTATTTACTCGCACAAAATAAGCTATTGGTATATTATTTTGGAATTCATGTACTAAGACCTATATATGACCAAATTCGAGTTAATTGCTTGGTACTTTTTGAAAGCACAATTTTTCTGGAACAATTAAATGCAGATTTGAATCGTTTGAGTTTCATCTGCGATATATAGATTTAAATACGGAACAGTTTGTAAACTTAATTTTCGAAAATGTATATTTCTAAGCGAAAAAGGGAAAAATTGTACTCTTTTTATTAGTAGTAGTATTCCACTTTTGCTACTTTTTCTTTCTTCAAATGATACTTTTTGTATGTTCAATAAAATGAATTCAAAACACATGATTATTAAACATACACGGTCCTCATTGAATAAGATACTTTAAGAGTATCTCATAAATGGTACTTTATGAATTTTCTAAAATATTCAACCTAGGAACATAAATTTTAATATACATGGTCTTGACTGAATAATATTACGTAATTGCCGGTTCACACAGGGAAACCTTTGATTTTCTGTGTGGGAGAGAGATGGCTGATATTTCTCTTTTTCTCACACACAAAATCAAAAGTTTCCCAAAAAAGTTTCCCTGCGTGAACCGACACTAAGTGGGAACTCTTTGGTACTTTTCCATTCTTCAAATGGTACCTTTTGGATTCTCTATAATGGTTGAGAAATTATTGAGAGAGATTTTTGTACTTTTTCCGATGGTACTTTTTGATAGTTTTACGATATTAAACATAGAAATATAAAATTTAGAATATAGGGACCTTAGTGAATGAAAATCTACTGAAAGGGAATTTTGGCACTTTTACATTCATCAAATTACAAAACACTCTTAATTTTTACATTTTTAAATAGTTCTAATTCAGTCTTGTACTTATACAACAACATACTACTACATACTTGCTGCATTAATTTTAAGTACTTTAATAACTACTTACATATAATCATATATGTAAGTACTTGTTTTGAGTTTTGGTACTTTATTTGCACACTTAACTCGATCATGCACTAGAAACTGCTTTTTCGAAAACCATTATATAATAATGAAAAGGCGGTCTTGTGAGTAGTTAGTACAGAGTGTACGTAAAACAAAACATCTTTTTAACTTCTTATAAGTAACTACTTATTTAAGTAGTTATTTGTAAGCGAGCGTGATAAGTATATGCCATCAATGTCATCGCCATTTTAAAATAACGAGTTAAAATGCCTATCCATAAGTAGTGAATTTCATTACTGTTCAATCCAAATATTATCGTATATATTTTTCACTCCACTTGCCCATGTAAACTATTAAGTAATAGTTAAATAAAAAAATCTATGCAATGAAAACACTTTTCGTTTTACAAATATAATACAAAAGAAGATTTATTCGACTTATTTGAAGCAGTTGCTAGCAGCAGCATCTTAATCTAATGTAAAATAATATTATTAAACATACAAGTGTGCAAAGAGGAGAAAAAAAAAACATTATAAAATCAATTTTTGGCCAATAAATCTATGACCCTGCTCTTGCTGCATTTTCCTTTAAATAATAAACTCAACTTGTAAATATATTGGAAATATTTAAGACAGTAAAAAGTATGTATGTAAAATTTTGTAGACACGAGAAAAATTGAGTATTTTTGGTGGCAAAAGTTAGAGGTTTTGGGGGTTACTTGTAGTGAAAATCAAAAATAATAAAAAGTCTTGAGTGCCCTGGTAGGCTATTTGGTAATATACTAGTCTGTCAGTCTGGTGGTTGTGGTTTCAATTCCCAACAGAGACTCTGGTTTGCTACACTACAAAGGGTGTATGGTCATCATCACCTCATCATCATTAGGTTAGAATATAATTTGTAATTGTATTGTAACGGATAAATAAAAAGTCCATAATTTTAGAATATTTCGCAGCAAACACTTCTATACTGAGATCGTTTTTGAATCAGTTTAGCTTAAAATCACGTTTCTTTTGATTTAATTTAATAGATCTCAATAACCCCAACTTTGACTGTAAATTATTCCCTTGTGTGAAAAAAGTTAACCAATAACTTTTAGCAACATTGTTTGTACTGGTCATGACATGATGGCTTTAAAATAATTTTAGTTTTAATTTTCTTTTTAAAATCTTTTCATCTTCTCTTTTTTGTTATTTTTGCTTGGGTAAGCCAATGTTATTTTTCTCGACCATCTAGCAAAAAAAAAGCTGTAGACGTAAAAGGAACAAAAAGTAAAGTAAGTGTAAGGATAACTGAGAGAAAAATTGAAAAAAAGCAACAGTTTTTTTTTGCAATAGTTTTCTGATTTCCTTTAACATGGATTGCATACTTTTACACTTTGGTAAAATTTTTTAAATTTTAAAGCTTACTTGCAGAATTTTTTCAAACAAAGGAATACGAAGAATTAAGATTAAGATCTTTTGATTTCTTGAAATTTTCCTTTATTGTTTTTAATTTGTTTAGCTAAAGTTTAATTTAAAAGTTTTTTGACTAAAGAAATATATTCCGAAAAATTGAGCTAAGCAAGTAAAAACTTAAGGTAGGACATTAATCAAGCAACTAGATGTTACCCCAATATTAAAGTATTACAGACTACAGAAGTTAAGGATATAATTACAACTCATTTACAAAGTATTTCACGAATAAAAACTACATTTACATGTAAATAATCTTAAGCTTATTTAATGTAATTCCATAAAATTACAAATCATCTAACATATGTATATGTATGTGTGTATATCAACTAACAACTGACACTTAATCAAACCCATGATATCAGTTATATTGAAGTAAAAGTACTAGCTAGTAAAATTTTGTTGTTGTTTATTTTAAAAACGTGTTTCATATGAAGCTTAACAAAGCCACAGGTTAACAAATAAAATTCCAACAACTAGCAATAGCAAAAAAAAAATCCAACGAATGTGTAACTATTACGAACAACTTGTTTGGTCCCTGCGGTGATATTTCTTAAACAACAACTGCTGCTATGTAGTTTTTAGCACTCAATTTCCAAATGTCGTTTTTTTTAAATCGTTCAACTACTATACAGTATTTGGTTTGGACTGTATATTTATCAATGATTTCCTTGCATTTCCTTTCTATTCTATTTACCAAACATGATGTTGTTATTGTTTTTCAGGAACAACATGTTGTGTTAACAGAGACGCCTCTTTATGACAACTAACTAATTCTTTAGCATGTACACTTTCATTAACATACATTTCCTAGTCACTAAATAAAAAAACTATAAACAAACTGAAATACATACATATATACACACATACATACCCACCAAGCCTTATACCGTTACATTCAACAAGATTATTTACATTTCGCCAAGTTATTCAGAGCAAACCGAAAAAAAGAAGTGTTAAAAACTACGAACGAAAATACATACATGAAGTACCTTCACACTAGCACATAGACACGCTATAAAGCGCACAAAAATATGCAAGTAAATATATTCAATATTCACACTTGTGCGTTGCTTTGCATTGTTGTTTTCTTTTTACGCGTTTACCCAGCATACATAAAGTCAGCGAATTGAGAAGTAATCAAAACTATTAACAATAGTTGAAATTGTTACATTATTCCACTTATTCCATTGTCCTACAAAAGACCTTCCAAAATATCGTTTATATTTCAATTTTAGTTTCAAGTATCTGGAAATCTGAACATTTTATTAACTCTGGTAGTCATCAGCTCAAACTCATAATAGTCTGCTGGTGGGTGTCGTAATGACCATGGATGTTTTGAGAATATTAAAAGTGTCCTAATGTCAGAGGACATTAAACAGAAATATATTGGAAACTTTGTTTAGAATTTAAAAAAGGGGGCACTTTTTTCCTGAAAAGAATTGTTCGTAAATTTCGTATATGTTGTATTTTGGATTCCTTTTAAAAGGTGTTCTGGATAACTGACCCTCGGTATTTTGGCAGGGGTTTTAAACTCTGCGGTATTTCGATTGGCGGTTTCACTTTTTGGGATAAATGGACTCTTTAAAATCCATGAACTTTATGTCACATTGCTCATGGACATTGTGACACTTTTGAAATTGTCATAGAGACCATGAATAGTATGACACACCGCCGCTCTGCTCATGTCGACAAATAAGTTCTATATAGTAAAACGCTCTTTGAAAATTTTAAAGATCATTACACACTAAATTGAGTCATAGTGTCCATGGACATTGTGACAATTTGAAAAAAGTCCCAATTTCCATGAACATAATGACATAAAGTCCATGGATTTCAAAAGGTCCATTTATCAAAAAAAAAAAAGCCTAATTTAGCGAAGCCGGTATTCGAAATACCCCAGAGTTTAAAACCCCTGCGCCCGGCCGAAGCCCGGCTATCCAGGACACTTTTTTAAAGGAATCCAAAACGCAACATACATCAAATTTCGTAGCAATTCTTTTCGGTATAAGAGTGTCGCTTTCCTATATTCTAAACAAATTTTCCAATACATTTTTGTTTTAGAAGTGTCACAATGTCCATGAACATTATGACACTTTTAAGAATTGTCATAACGTCCATGGACACTATGACACTTTCTTCTGTGTCATAACGTCCATGGACATTATGTCACTGGACATTATGACACGCCACCATAAAAAATCTATTAAAAACTTATACCGGTATTATGAGATTAAATTCTAGTGTTTGTTGGGTTAATACTAACACTACTAGTTTGTGCGAGTTTATTGTGGTTGAGGAAACATCAGTTCATAGAATGGCATAAATACCCTGCCAGCAACTCAACTAACTTTAAATGCATTAAAAGCCGACTTTTTCATCAACTAGTTATGGTTGATTCTTGGATTATTTTTAATGGAGCCAACTGACTATTTTAACATGGTGATGTCATACGCAGTAGTCAATTGTCCGACTCTGCATGACTTTTCAACTAGCTTAAAGTTAGTTACTAAAAAATTAGCTTAAAGGTAACTCTTTATTAACTAACTTAAAGTTAGTTGCAGAAAAGTCAAGCAATAGTTTTCTTTTGAATTCCCTACTGTATTAATTAATTATATTTTAATTAAATATATTTAAAATTTAACTACTAGTTATCTAAATTACATTTCGGTTTAATACAAGTTTTGATATTAGTTCGTTAAAATTAATAGACATCAGTTTTCGGCAGGGGAACTAATAATAACACCGGTACCCATAAAATTATGAATGATTTGTTCATTATTTCCATGATTCCCATTGATCCAAATCTAAAATAAATTTGAAAATGTTTTGTGTAATGTTAACTGTTAATGTATTATATTTACAGTATTAATCAGCAGAATTTAGAATTTAGGGACCGAGTTTTAAAATATTTAACCTTTTATGATTAATTTTTCCAATTTACTGACTCAAATTTCACAACGTATAGAAGAAAATGACAAAAATGTAAAACAAATTCCAAATAATAAAGAAACATGAGAAAACATGTCGAAACAAAATGCTCTCCAGATAATTTTGGGGTACTCCCGCATTATATGATAGTTAGCTTGTAGCTAGTCTTTAAAAGTCGGTTGTTTACGTTAATAAATACCAAATTTTGGAACATTTCTGCATTACATTGTTGTTCGTTTATAGTCAGTCTACTAAAGTTAACAAATAAAATCATAATAATAGAGAAACAAGAGAAAACATGTTGAAATACAATTAATTCTCTCCAGATAATTTTGAGGCACTTCTGCATTACATTATAGTTAGCTTGTAGTTAGTATTTAAAAGTCGGTTCTTTACGTTGCCAAATACAAAATTTCGGGACAGCTCTGCATTACATTGTAGTTAGCTTATAGTCAGTCTGTAAAAGTAAACTAGAAGTGAATTTTTCTCGTAGTCGACTACAAAATTGCTGGCAGGGTATCTACATAAGTTTACACACATACATACATATATATTAGTAGGATCCCCATTAATATGAAACTAACTAGTTTTCATAAAAATTTTAAAATTCTTTTATAATCGAGAAAAAATTCTCTTTTGTTAAAGCAAGCATATTAAAATGCTTAAAGCAAACGGTCCTTATGTAATTAGGTTAAGAAATATATGGGTCAAAATAAACTTATTTAAGTTAAATTTACTCTTCTTATACTTTTAAGTCTGACGTTAAAGTAATTTTCTGAAGGGGACCCTTTATGATCTTTTAATACCATACAAACTACATCAATAGAGAATATTTATAGATTATGTTTGGATCTAATGTAATCCACAAGAAAGCAAAGTGGCTATATTTACCACACTTACATATAAATAACTACTTAAATAATTCATTACAAATAGGGAGTTGAAAAATGCTGACACAGAATACAAACCTAGATCTCATATTCTCTAACTAACACAACTGCTAAGTAATGGAAAATATCAAAATAAGCACTTATATAAATGATTATGTGTAAGTCATTGTTAGAGTACTTAAAAGTAATGATGACAGTATATAGTAGTCATTGAATAGTAATTAGTAGTGTAAGTACATGTTATGACTAAGTTTTTTCTGAGACTATATTAAGCTTTATTGAATTTTAAAAAGGTCTGAAAACCATTTGTAAAACTTTCTTTACACTGAAAACAAACAAATTTGCCAAAACTTATTTACTGTAATTTCGAGTGCATACTCTCATCGCTTTTTTTGCCCACCACTATTACGAATATGTTAAGTTGCCGTTTTGGTTAGTTTACGATATTTCCTTTAACGTTGGAATTTGTTTGTTTTTATTTCTGTTTTGGTTTCTTCCTTCCAAAAAAACAAATATAGGTACATAGCGTCTCCTTAATTTAGAAAAGACATATATAACAGTTTTTAAAATTTAATGCGAATGAACTATTCTAACCTTTTATTCGAGAGTTTCAACTACATTAAAACATTTCTTTCATCTTAACTTTTGGCTTTTGGTAAAATATATTTTTTCTAACGAAAAATTTCTAAAAGTAAGATAAGTCTTTTCTAAATTAAGGTGACGACATGTACCCTCACAAAAAATGCATTCTCGTAAACAGCTACAAACACCAGTAGTTAGTTCTTATATCCCTACAGTATTTGATTTGTTTGTCATTGTTGGTAGTTTTTTGTTGTTGCCCCAATATTTTACATAGTTTTTATACCCTACAAATCTATAGTAATGTCACAAATCAGCTCATAATTACTTTCTGAGTTGATAAAATAATGTCTTATATGTCGAAATTTTGAGATTATTTCATAACATGTAAGTGTGTTAAATTCGGTTATGCCGAATCTTTTATAACTACCATCTATATGGAATATGGTTTTGATCGATCCATTCTTCGTTTATTTTATAGACTACTCATTTACAGCTGATTTTTTGAACTGGCTGTTGGGTAAAATGTCGACCGGGCTCTATAGAATTGAAATGGCTGGTTAATTTATTAAAAGCAATAATTTTTGTATCTCAATTCTTCCATTTTTGAACGATATAAACCCATTGTTCCTTAAGTTCCATTTAAAATATTAATGTTTTATATTAATGTTTTTACATAACTGCTTTATGGAATGTGGATTAAATTGGCGAATTATATTGAATTCCCTTAGCTGCAATAGATCCCACATTCTGATATTTTTTTCAAAATTTTACATAAATCTGTAATAGAACCCCTATTTTAAAGAATTTTTAATAAATAGATATTCACACAAAATTATTTCCGTGCATTTCCTTGTTTAGGTTTCTTGATTACACTAAAGGTGCTACAAAACTTCCGTATAAGTACTGTGAAAATGTCTTTGAACAAAAACATCTTTTTTTTTTTAATTTCTTAATCAGATTCTGCATAAACAAAAATACAGAAATAAGCAAAACTTGTTAGAGTTTTTAAAGTAAAAGTATTTTACATTTTTGTATTGAAATAAACAATATGAAGAAAACTTTTTGAATGTATGTACATATGTATATACGAATTTTCTTCACCTTTTTTGGCCTTTGTTACAGTTGAGGTTGTTGCATGTTTATTGTGGGAATGATGTGGCAATTTAAAGTATCATTTGGGGGACTGTTAGTTTACGATTACATGTTCTTAGTAGTTTTGTAAAAATTCTACTTTTTTTAAGAAAAATATAAACAACTCTTAACACCAAAGGGACTTGTGGTTTTAAAGATGTTGCAGGAAAGTAATCAATTCCTATCGGTAAAACTGTAGAGTAACATTTGCCAACTACACTGCTGTAATGTGAGGTTGTAGAGACATTTCTATTAGGATGATGTTAATTCGAGTTTATCTAGGTGAATTGCTCTACATCTAGGTGATTGTAAAAGTAATTTTTTTCAAAATAAGAACCAACCTAATGTGTCGATACAGATTACAAAATTTTGTAATTATCTTAGTAACAACAAAGTAAAAGTAAAACCAATTACGACATTTTAATCGATGAAGACGATAAATACAAGTTGTTGGTTTACATTTCGCTTCAGAAAACAAAAGAACACAATATTGTTACAAATTTCAGATTAACTATGTATGTAGATAGATTAGGAGATAAACTTTATGTTTATTTTCCTACTTTTATAAACAAAAAAAGATTTGATATTTTCTTTGTTATTGAAAGTGTATTATGTTTGAAAATAGATAAAAATTTTAAATAAAATTACTCATATAAAATTTGATGATTCCAGTTATCATAGTTTCTTGAAAATACAACTTTTTATATATATTTTATGTGTGAGGTGCCATATCCGCATTTACTAGTTTTAATATTACAGAATATACAAAAGTAATTTTTGAAGAACGAAAACGGAATCTCATTTACTCCAGGTTCTATATGCTTAATTTTATGTCTCTTATTTCAATCTTGTAGAAAATTCAAAAAATACCTTTCAAAAAACGAAAAAGTACCAAAAGTTCCCTTTCCTTGTTAAATCGTTTTGTCTAAACAGACACAATTATCTCAATTTTGTATGACATTTTCTCCAAACTTCTCGAAAGCATGTCTCTCATCTGGGGTCTTCAGAAAATTTATTTCAACAAGCATACAGATGGATAGACGGCTTAATCGACTCTATCTATAAGGACTCGGAATGTATATCACCGTCCGACACTTAAAATTAGGCCGAACCAGATATTATAAGTCTTAAACTAGAACGAATTTTCTCTCTTTTTGTCGGACGGTGAATTAGTACTTTCTAAGGTTGGAATATTATATTATAAAAACAAGTAGGAAAGTATAGTCAGGCCGACTATATGATACCCTACACCACTGAGTATGTTAAAAATGTGAATTATTTTTAACATTTTAACAATTTGTTTAAGAAAGTGATTTTCTATGGGGGCAAGGATAAATATGGGCCTATCCTTATATATTAGAGTTATGTATGCTGGATTTCATCGTGATACAAGTGTTTAATAGTGAATTGTTTTCTGAAGGGGGCTTTGTATGAGGCCTAGGGTCAAATAAGGTCCGATAATTACGAAAATCGGTAGTAGTATTAAGACGTATATAGAACTAAGTTTTGCCGATTTTTGTAGAGATAGTACAAAATTTAACATAATTATGAACTCAAAAGCCCTTTTCGGGGGTTAGGGTTGTATGGGCACTAGGTGAAATAATGGACCGATTTCAACCATTTTCAATAGACTTCGTCGTCGAAAAACACGTATGATCAAATTTCATCAAAATATCTTGAAAATTAGGACCTGTACCCTGCGCACAAGGTTTACATGGACAGCCAGCCAGCCGGACGAACGGACGGACGGACGGACATGGCTTAATAAACAAAGCTTTCTTCTATCCTTCACTTTCACCACCTTTGTCCTCTACTCTATCCTTTTCCACAGAAAGTAACACGGCATTAATGCCTGAGTGTTACTTCTCTTTTTGAAAAAAAAGTAAGAATTTATAGTCGGGCATGACCGGCCATATGATACCCTTCAGCAGTGATTACGTTGAAAATGTTGATTATTTTTTAATAATAAAGTATTTAATTTCATTTTTACCTTAATTCAGAAATATTTTAACAATTTATTGACAAAAATTTATGCAGAATATCATCGTGATATTAGTGTTTATAAGTGAATTTTGACCGTCAAGACATTTTCTGAAGGGAACTTTGTATGGGGGATAGGGTCAAATGAGGCCCGTTAATAACGAAAATCAGTAGTAGACTTATATAAAACTAAGTTTTGCCTATTTTTGAAGTAATACAATAACATTTAACATATTTATTCATTTAACATATTTATACATATTATTCGGGGGGTACGGTTATATGGGGGCTATACGAAGAAATGGACGATTTTAACCATTTTCAATAGGCTTCGTACTTGGGTCAAAAGAAGAGTTTGTGCCAAATTTCATAAATTATCCTGAAAATTGCGTCCTGTAGAGTGCGCACAAGGTTTTCATGGACACACAGACGGATAAAGCTAAATCAACTCAGAAAGTGATTCTGAGCCGGTTGGTATACTTTAAGGTGCAGGACCAATATTTTTGGATGTTACAAACAACAGCACGCATAATACCCTCCCCACTATAGTGGTGTAGGCTACAATTACAAACGGAAAGACAAACTTATCAGTTTGATGTTGTTCACAAATGGTTGGCATTTAAAATTGTCACAGAATTATTGCAAACATTTTAAAATTTCTTATATCTTTAACTGATGCAGTAGAAATTAATTTTCGTAATTTTTTATTAACAAAAAATAAATCGTTTTCGTTTTCAATTACTATATAAATTGATTGAGTTAAATTACTTTTTTTTTTGTTGTAGGTGTTTCTGTAAATGTGTTCAATTATAAACACTCACACATAAATATACGTCCGTATTTTTTCGAAACCATGCAATAAATACAGTGGGTCATATAAGCATTGATACACTTGCATTTTAATGCAATTGATGTGTTTATTTGTTAATAATAAAAACGTACACTTGTTCAATTATGTTTATTTGTATGAATGTTTTTAATTGTAATAATAAAATAAAATTATTTTTTAAAAATGGAAAAACAAACAACAACATTGATTTTATTTTGTAAAAAGTCCACGTTAAAATGGTTAGTGTGGTGTATTTGGAAAATGGCTGAAAACATATTGAAGGGCAATATGGCGTGTGTCTGTGGAAGAGTGTGTTTTTGTGTGTGTGTGGTGAGTGGTAAATGCATCATCAATTTGGTGACACGGCTAGTGGTTGACTGCAAAGCAGTCTGGTGGTGATTTAAATGTGATTTACTAGAGGTTTTCATTAAATTTTCTCACTCATTTTCTCGTTTTCAATAATAACAACGACATCATCATGTAGTAGTTAACCCAAAAAATAAACAACAACAATGGCTACATTATATTGCAATTGCCCAACAAATTTCAATCGATATACATACATATACACATATATTTAATAGTAATAATGTCAGTTGTGCGTGCATTTCTGCAACTCCTACAGCTCAATCGTTTGACATGAAAATTGAATTCTTTGGGATTAAAAAGAAAACTTTTTTAATTCGATGACGTTACTACAGATTTTCTTACATTTTCTTTCTCTAATGTTCGAGGGTCTGCAAAAAAGGGTGATTTTTTATTTAACGTGATAATATTTGCCAATCTTAAAGTAGTTGGCATAGTTTCAACCTTCTGGTGTACCTGCTTAGTGATGTCTGTTCACACTTCATCAAACTGCAATATTTTAGAAAATTTTAATAAATTAATATACATTTAGGAAATATGCGTATTAGATCATGCTACTCAGTTCCACCTAGACAAATTTAATTGCAAACACGAATTAATGTGTTTATCAAAAAAGTTCAATATGTAATTCAACTTAGTCTCCAAATAAGGTCTCTCTTGGAAAGTAATTCATCTTATAAATATTACCATCAGAACATAATACGTCTTACAGAGATGAGGATTGATCCATAATTGATCAAAAGTCTAATATTTGGCTATGTTTTTAAAAATTACTTATAAGAAACCCTTTCTTCCTTGGAGGAAGTTACTTCATAGATTACAAAGAGACAGTCAGGTTGTTTGGTTAATGTGGTAGTTCACTGAGCGCGAACAGTCAAGTAGATTCAAAGAGACTCCGTTTTGATCGGACCACTCCACTCCAGATGTAGTATTGTATAGTATTAGATGCAGCCTGTAGCAGTGAGAAATCTTAGGATATCATTAAGCTTAGATCCAGATATCTCACTAAGATTAGATATGAAGTAACTGCCAAGAAAACGGTCTCTTTTAACGGGTAGAACATGGCATTCTCAGGGAAGATGGAAGACCGTTTCTTCCTTTTCCCTGTCCTTGCAACTGCCACAGTGTTCATTGAAGGGTAGCACAAGCCGAATTGCATGTTTGCCTAGCACCCAGTGTCCTGTTACTACTGTTAACAATCTCGATATATCCCGCTTTCTTCGGTTTATAAGGAGTCTTGTACGTTTGAAGGAGGGCCACAATATCATGGCCCCTTTATATGTGTCTAGGTTATTCCACCTATTTTCAGCCTTTTGAGGTTACTACTCTTGATAAAACCAAACGGGGTTGCTACTGGAACGGCGTTGGAGATATCAAGAGCAAATCCCGTTCTGGCAAGCTCATCTGCCTGTTCATTTCCATAATAGTCTCCATGCGCAGAGACCCAAACAAGAGTAATGTCAGACAGGCGACACAGCCTTAAAAGACCTTTTTTGCATTGTCTAACTAATAGGGAATTAGTAAGAGAATTTAGTAAGAGAAGTGGCGCTTGACTATCGACAAAGATTCCTATGTTGCCGCCAATATTGAGGTCGTGTTGTACCCTACAAGCTGATATTATTGCAAATATTTCAGCCTAAAAGACACTACAGTTGTTGCGAAGACGAACCAACACCACAGTTTATTTTAGAACCATCTGTAAAGATTCTGGTGGCATATTCGCTCTGTAGGTTACCCCTACACCACTCGCTCCTGGAAGAAACTCAGTCTTTGAAAACTCTATCAAAATCCGTGTGAGGGTAATATAATCGAATGGTTGGTTCAAGATTGGAGGTAATTGGCTTAAAATCTCAACGTGTCCATATGATCTTGATTTCTTCCGAATGAGGTAAGCCTCGCTACGCTGCAGGCAGATATGGACATAATATGTCCATATCTGTCCTTAGAGCACATGTTATCTCAAAGATCTCTGAACATTGTATAGCTGATCTAAAACAAATTTCTTCTTAGTTGAAGTCCACCATACAAGAGATCCATATATAAGAATAGGAGGTACTATAGAGAGAGACAGTCAGAAAACTACCCCAAAGAAGTCAATACAATGAATCTTTTCGTTTAAGTTTTTTTAGTGCAGCTAAAGTTGTCTTCACTACATTCGTTACAAAAAACGAATTAGACCTAACCAGTTGGAACTGATGGTAATTTTAGTATTCATTCATTCTTTATCAAACTGCTGGGTAAAAATGTATCTCATTTATAGTAAACAAATATGGCTATTAAACTAATTAAAATGTTTATATTTTAATATTTTAGGGTCTATTTCTCACCCCCCCAAAAATATCCATTTAATATCGTATCCCCAAATCCAATAAATTCTCCATTTAATCCCCATTTCATTGGTTAATAATGATTAAATTATATTGTGAATTTTTGGAAATTACGTTGTTGTAGTCGATATTTGTCATTTACGCTTCATTTCTGTTTCAATAATACTTATGTATATACATATGTACCGCCTCAATTCTACACCACAGTTAATTTTCAATAAACCAACAACAAAATATTTAAGGTGTGAGGCTATTCGAAATATAAAATTTTTTTCCGTGATTTTATATGAATTTCATCGAGAAAATTGCATTGACACGTAAATATGCCTGGTGGGGGGGAGTTGGTGAAAGGATGTTTATGTGATAGAATTGAAAGTATATTTTATTTAAATAACCATTTTACATCCAATCATTGAGATTTAAACATCAAATACATCCAAGCACGTGGGGGACTTTAAAATAGTGGCAAAGGCGTGCGTGTCTGTTGTTGAAATTTAGTGATTTTCTAAAATAATACCAAATGGCTATTGTGTGTAATTTTGGTTATTTTATTCTGTATTCTGCTTGATTGTAGTTGTTGTAGATTTTTTTATTATTGTAGTTGCTGTTGTTGCAGTTATTGTTTGTTCATCGGACATGTGTGAACTGTAAGTGAATGGTTGGTTGTGGACTTGTGTTTTGTATTTCTGCAGTTGTGAGCAAAAATTTATCGTCTATTAGCGGTCATTAAAAAACTATATAATATGTAACCTGTTGAGCAATCTATAGTAATCTAGTGTTGGACTTGGTTACCACTTGTAATAAGTACATTACTATGTTTGAATAATATATTGTTTAGTTAATGGACTGGTATGTGACTAAATCTATGGATTTTCTGTTAGGTCTCCGGTAGGTTAGTGTTCCAGTCTGATAGACCAGAGGTCCTGGGTTCGATTCTCATACTAGGCACTGTAAAAGGAGCGCATAATAGGTCCGATAGAGGCCGGAGTGTATTTCTTCGGAGTTGATGTATAACACGTCTTCCTTTCAAACTAACTATGGCTATTATCTCAACTAGTATATTAAATGGCCTATTCAAAAGATTTTGAATATCCTATTAATTAACATATTGAATCGTCTGCGAGCTTGTTTACTAATAAATCTATATACTAGTCTATGAATGAATCTATTGACTAATTCGTAGTCCTTGGATCACGAATGAGCGAAAAAAGTAGGTTGATGCAATTTACTCAAATTTCTCTTGATCAGGAAAGTATGGTGGGTTCTGTTGGTAGAAATTCCTTTCAGGTTGCTCACATAACAACTATTCTGTATACTATTAACCAGAATTACTTATCTCTGTACCTCTAGGACAACAGGTGGAAAGTCGTTAATTAGGAGGGAATACTTTTACTGTTTATATTTTCAAGTATAACTTATAGTTTCAAATAAATATGGGTAAATATGGGTCTATCGTTATAAATATACGTCTACATCAAAGTTGTTTATGTAGAATTTCATCGTGTCATTAGTGTTTATGCGCACAAGCTTTACATGGACACACAGATTGACGGACAGACAGACAGACAGATAGACAGCCAGACAGACAGACAGATAGACAGACAGACAGACAGACAGACAGACAGACAGACAAACAGACGGACAGACAGACAGACAGACAGACAGACAGACAGACAGACAGACGGACGGACGGACGGACATAAAAAATTAAATCATAATTTTTAAAACATAAAGTTCAAAAAGCTTTTTTATCGTTGGCCTGTGTATTTATTACCTTTATTATGCCCCTAACTGTAAGTGCGTGTGTCTTTCTAATAGTTTGAATTTATTTTTTTATATGTATATAGTTATGTGTATTTAAGTGAATTTCGAATATGTTTGAGCGTTTGTGTTTCGTTAACATTAGTAATTGTATTAAAATGTACCTATAATTCACACATCCATATAAACGCATATGTATGTTAAATGCAATTTTACGACCATTTGGCTTTAGAACTGATTTACATTTATATAAACTACACACCATATACAGCTACATAAAATAAATACAAAAAAAATGTAATACTAGTTAAACGATTTATGCTAATAAGGTATTTCTCACTCTTTTATGGTATTTTATACATAATTATTTGTCAACACTTTTTGTGTACGCATTCCAGAGTTTGTAATAGTGTCATAATAATCACAACTATTACAATTGGCTATTTAATACATATTTTATGAACTATAAATCGTTCAACTAAATATAATGGCACTTTAGTTGTATGACTTAATTTTGTTTGAAAATTTTCCAAAAACAGTTCATGAAGTTTATTTAAATCCATTGAAATGCTTTGTTAACTAAATAAATAAAGTGTTCTCGTGATAAATAGATTATTTAGTTGTGGAGAAAAGTGTTGTAAAAAAAACTACAGAATGTTATTGTTGGATATGGTGCACCCTATGGCACTTTACACCATTTATTGATGACTAACATATATATTTTATAGGAACATTTCTATTTTAGGTTATTTGAACTGCCAGAATATTTTTTAGGTTATTACTAGTGCCAGTTCTAAACAATCAAAAATTTCCCTTTATTTTAAAGAATATTTCGAACAAGTCAATAATATTTTCTTTCAACTATAAATAAGTTAAACAAAATGTTACAACTTTATTTGCAAGACAATGAAAGAGTAAGTACAAAAAACAGCCCTGGGATATATTTCATAAACTTTATAATAAACCAATTTTACATAAAAAAGTTACTGAATGGAAAGAAAAACAAATTTTTACTATACAAATCGAAAGAGTAGTTCATTTTTATCGCAAAAAAAAATATTTACTTTTTTATTTTTCTTATCTAAATAAAGAATATTTTCAAAGTAACATATATTTACAGATTTCTGGAACAAATAAATAAAAATACACAGAAACAATGTAGAAAAATGTCGAACACCAACTGTCGAAATATCATATTCAATGTTAAATTTGTATATATTTTAAGTTTTATTGAGTTGTGGAATACTTTTATATATTTTTCTGTTCCCTACATAAATTTACTCAGGTTATATGGTGATATGCAGCTTTAGAACTATAATCAGGGATCATGTAATTTGGAATAATTTTTTAATTTACTTAAACAAGATCAAATTAAAGCAGTTTAAACAATTAGGATAATATAGGGGAAGATGTCCGACCATATGATACGCTACACCAACTATAAGTATATTTTAATAATTTGTTAATATAAAAGTTATTCATGGGAGTTTGTATGGGGCTAGGGTCAAATGGGACCCGATCACAACGAAAATTGGCAGGATCAATCAACTTAGTTGTGAGGATTTTATAGCCCGGTTTTGGGTTAAATTGTATCTTGCCTAAGATATATTTAAGAAAATTACTTATGAAAAACTAATTTTCTGAAAGAGACTTTACATGAAAGTTGGTAGATGATTTCATATTTATCACGACATTAGCCTTTTTTTGCAAAATTGCGAACATTTAAGACATCCGATCATTACAAATTTCAGCAGAGTCATTAATGTTAGTATACAACTTAGTTGCGCCATTTTTTGTCGGGATACGAGTATATTAAACTTAATTATGAGCTCATAAACTAGGTGAAATATTGGACTGATTAACCATTCAATATTTCTATGTGTTACATATATCAGCATAAACTCCTAATACCCTCCTCTTTATATGACATAGTATATTACCAAAGGCAAAGTTTCTTGACAAAGTGAAAGTGTTTTTCACGGCTTATAAAAACTCGGATAAATTTACTTTTAATTCTAAGATTTTGTTATTACGAACGTTACGTTACAAACGTATTGGTCGTAAAAGGATATTCTATCAATGTCCATCCGTAACGAAAGATTTAAGTATTTTAATATTGTTTTTTTTATTTGTCTTGTTTCAACTTTTAACTACAAAGCGATTATTCGACCTTGCTATGACAAAATAATCAACTTCGAAAGTTGAGTTACAATGTGTGTCGTTTAAGTCGAATTACGTATCCCCTGATTCTACACAGCAGATAAGGTTATATAACATAACGCAACACGAAAATATACAACAATATACGGACACCACTACGTGTCCTAAAAAAGACCCATATCATACACATCTTTTTTGGACTCCAAAGATTTAGGCCCTCGCTGTCATTTTTGCAAAAAAAAATATCATTTTCTTAGGCTCATATCGTGCGAACCGTTCGGAATTTTGATTTACTCTCTGAGGCAATCCTTGTCATAAACAATAAAAATAGTGAACATGCAAAATCAAAAAAAAATCATCTTCAATTTTTCATTTCAAGTGGAAAGTTTAACATTGTGAAATTGCACTACTTTTATTAATGAAACCTGTACGTATACGTGTTAATGATTTATTAACATTACGAATATTAAGTATACGTTTAATTTCAAGAGCACTTGAAATATTTTTTTTTTCACAGTTTTTGTTTTTTATGACAAGAGGTACAATTTCCTCAGAGTGTAAATCAAAATTAAGAGCAGTTTGCAATATATGAGCCTGAGAAAATGATCCGAGACCCAAATCTTTGGGGACCATTACAAAAAAGTGTTACAGAACCTTAGATACTGTGTGGAATCAGGATATACTTAATTCTACTGTTATAGACAAAATCGATTATTTGACTTTGTTAGGACAAAATAGTTGATTTCAAAAGTTTGTTCGAAAGTTGTGTTATAGAACCCTTGAAGCTGGGTGAAATCAGGAGATATTTTAAAATGCGTTTAAGGAAAGTAGTAAGTCTTCCATCTTTTAAAAAAAAAATGAAATTTTCATTAACTTTTACATGAAAATAGTCCTGGAAGTTATATTTTGGACATTAACTACATTCCTTAACATAAATTGTAGGGCTTTAAAACTACTAAGAATCTTTACAGCACAAAGTTGTAGGGACTTTGTTATGAACTTTCTCAAACCAAATGAAGGAATTATTAATTTTCATATCTAGCGTAGTGTAATAAAGAATATAAATATAAATCACACAACAACACACTTACTATGAATCTCAGAACATATGTTTGTATGTGCGTGTACTGGAATAAACTTCAATGCAAAAATACAAAGAGAATAAATCTACAACTTTTACAACGTGTGTGTAGGCAACAAAATAACAAGAAACCTTCACTGCAATTTAATGCAATGCAGTCAATATCCCAGCAAACATTTTAAATTACAAACATATGTATGTATGTATGTAATCAATAGACAAATTACTTTCCAATATTATCTTGCCAAAGTAACATTTTAAAGAAAAAAACTGAAAAAGTTTATCAATTTGATTGTGGAAAATATGTATTCTCTTTTAACTATCGTCTAGAAGTTAGTACGACGATATTACGTGTGCAATGCTGGGCTAAACTTTTGAAATTCAAATGTTTGAAAGGTTTTGTTATAGGTATATATGTTTGTGTGTGTAAATTTACTGTTATTATTTTAAAATCCTTTGTTGCTTTAATTTACGTGATTTTTTCTTTGTTTCCTTCATCGTGTGTAAGCGTGAATTAATAGTCACTAGAGTGGGAATAACTTCTTACTAATTATGCTTTTGATATGTTTTTATTACATCAAATATTCCAGTTAAAAATTCCTTTAACTATAAAGGGGATTTCTTGCCAACCAACCAACCAACCAACCAGTCAGCCATGGCCTACGCACAGTGCTTGTTGTATGAAGTACAAATAAATAAAAATAGTTTTAAGCCGAAATTCGTTCATAGTTTCATAACATGATTCCAGGTAAGAAGTATTTATTTTTAATAAGCAAGAAACAAACATGGTTTAACTGAACAGACTGTTGGATGGATATCGGATACGCAGAAAGTGTTTCCGAATCAAAAAATTTATTTTAAGTGGTTTAAGGATTGTTATTCTTTGAGTGTTACAACATGTAAAAATTTTACATAAATTTAGTTTAAGCAAAAGCACTGTGCTTTATAAATAGGCATTTACGTAAACTCCTACAAAGGCAGATGCAGTCTAGTCCTTTGAGTATATGTATATGTAAATACATATTAGTTTGAATGTAGGAGTTGCCAATTTTAGCTTTATTAGGCTGCTATAAGACAAGCGTTAATAAAGTAACTTCATGAACGACAACAGTACAACAAGCCTGCAATGTTTTTAAGACAACAAAAACAAATATAAAATTTAAGTTAAATGAAGGTGATGTATAAATATTTAGTTAAAAAGTTGCACTCGCTTCTGTGTTAGAAACAATATTGACTTTGCGCTACTTTAAAGTATTTATTTTAATTTCTCATAATTTTTGTGCAGAAATGCATAAATAATTATAATAATGAAACTTACAAAGTGGAAGAAAAAGAAGGTGTGTAATTGAAGTTACAATTGAAAAAGTTTTATGTAGTTGAAGGTGAATTTCTTGTAGTTTTGATTTTTAAAAGAATGTTTCAATGAGTGATCATAGATCATGTCGAAATTCTCTAAAAATGTACGATTTCAGTTTCATCTATACATGGACCACAATTTACTCTTAGAGTGTCCATATGAACTTTTTTCGTATTTAATGTGCATTGTTTCAGAGATATTCCTACAAAACATTAGTCTCCTAATGCCCACGGACAGTTTGACATTGGACATTGTGACACTTCCACTTTGGAAAACATCAATATCTTATTTTACTTATTTAAATTTATCCAAAAATGTATTTTCAACTTAAACAATGAATTCTCACTGCGATACTTAGCATATAATTATAATATCGTGTTTATGTGACTCTATTCCTAAAGGTGTAAGCGTGAGTTTGTGTTCCAGTGCATAGATGTGTATTTTAAATGCTTATTAATATTGTAATTAGTGACGTGAGCTTACACAACAATTACATTGTCGTAATATCCAATATTGGCGTACACACACACATACATACAAAGTTATTCCAACAGTTTTGCAAGTATTCGATACCAACAAAGTATTTGGTGAACTATGTACACAAATGTACATTTGGGGTCATAACCAAAATTAGGCGCTATCGCTACATGGTAGCTAGTAGTGTTCGACGTCTTTTTTATTCTCTTTGTGGAATGTCACATTAATGTCTCGAAGTAATCTAAAGAGTAGTTAATAACTTGTATGACCTATGACCTATGGCTCCAGAGTAAATAGATTCTGATAAGTTAAATCAGAAGTAATATATGACAAAGTCAATTATTATTTGGTTATCGATTTCAAACATTCTCTCAGAACTGCAGGGTTATTTATCGTTTATTCAAACATACACACATATATAAATTACACGTTATTTTCAACACTACTCTGCCAGTAGAGATGGTCAAATTTAATGATTTGATAAAATGACATAAATTTTTCTACTTAATTATATATTTAGCTAGATATATGATTAAGTGGCGATATAATTTTCAGAGTAAAACGTGTGTGCGTGCTATTATTATGTCGATACCTAGTAATTTATATGTAAGCGCGAGCGTTAGCATACTCACATATATGTATATGTATGTATTTTGGCATAAATTTAAAAGCTAATTGAAGGAATTTCGTAATTTTAATTGCTATAATTAAGTATAGCATTTAATATGTTTAAGCATTTATAAAATTTTAATGTTTAAACTATTTTGGTTTTGTAGAATAAATGTTGGCGATATACACAATTTCACAATAGACCAAATTAAGCAAGAAAGATTAAGTGGAATTATTTCTATACCCTTCAAACAATATTGTTGTTCGACCCTATAAATATCCTTATAGGTAGCGGAGTCGATTAAGATATGTCTGTCTGACGTTCGTTTTTATACTTAAAATCGGTGTAAATAAAGGAGATATGAATTAACAATATTCGATAACAATCCATGAAAATTTCTGCAATTTCTGCAATATAATGACAACACCAACAATATTGTTGTTCGACCCTATAAATATCCTTATAGGTTACGAGGTCGATTAAGATATATTTTTCTGTCTGTCTGTATGTATATCTGTCTGTCTGATTGTCTGTTTTTCCGTCTGTCTGTTTGTCTGTCTGTCTGTTTGTCTGTCTGTCTGTCTGTCTGTCTGTCTGTCTGTCTGTCTATCTATCTGTCTGTCCATCTGTCTGTATGTCTGTCTGTCTGTCTGTCTGTCTGTCTGTCTGTCTGTCTGTCTGTCTGTCTGTCTGTCTGTCTGTCTGTCTGCCTTTCTGTCTGTCTATTGAAATAAATTTTCTAAAGATTCCAGGTATCTTAGTTATCCAGATCTTCCGTAAGTCGTTTATATATACTTTCGAAAAATTTGCTACTTAAAATCGGTCTAAATAAAGGAGATATGTATGAACAATATTCGATAAAAATCCATGAAAATAATAATTGCAAAAATAACTTATTTCTGCAATACAATGATAACAACATCAATCGACAGACAGTTTCTACATATGATGTTTATAATGCACAAAAATATTGCTCCTGTATCCACTTTCTGAGCCGATTAAAACATGTCCAGTTCACTCTATTTCACTTTCTGAGTCAGTACAGGCCTAAATTTTTAACATATTTTGATCAAAATTGGATAACTCATGTTTTCTTGACTCAAAGACGATGGCTATTGAAAACGTTTTAAATGGACCCATTACTTTACCTATATATACAAACGGATTTTCCGATTTGGGCATTTAAGTTCATAAATACGTTAAATACATTAGTATCCCCTCAAAAGTTAGGGCGAATAAGTTGTATGTAGGCACAAATAATACTGCGGATATTTGATATGATCGGTGCTCAATTGACCTTAACCCCCATACAATCTCCCGTTTGGAAAAGGTCCATAAATGATTTATAACTATTAGCTTTGCGGTGAAATTCTGCTTAACTTATATTTATATAAAAATAACTTCTTTTTCTATATAAACGGAACTATTCGAATGGATATTAAAATCGTTTCTTGAATTAACTAAATTGAGCTGGTGATGGTTTGTGTTTTTGATAAACATAGTCAGTTACGTAACCAACATTTTACATCGCTAAATAAATATATTTTTATGGATCTTACATGAAATCCAGCATTATACATTATATTGTCCTAATTTCTTCCAATTCCAAAACCCCCTCAAAAAAATATCTCAAAAAAAGTGCCACTCAAATTGTAAATATATTTGTGTATGATGTACATATGTTTTTGCGTAAATTGTAAATTAACTAAACAATGTGTTACTAACACACCCATATGTACATATGAATGTACATACCACATCTTTTGCCACTGCATGCCTATTTAGTTATTCAAAAAGCCTTAAGAAGTGGCTTGTTTAAGACGAACAACAAGAACCAGGAGCATCGGCAGAAGCCGTAGCAAAATTATTAAAAATATTCACATATGCTGAGGTAGGAGTGTGTAGGTAGTTGTCGTTACAAAAGTAAAGTTAGAAATTGTAGAGTAAAGTTAAGGGAATGTATGAATTTGACTAATTATAATAACATGGGACAACATGAATTATAACATGAAACTGATTACAACATGCAACAATGATTTTGATACTCATATGATTACAAAAGTGTAATATATACAACTGAGTACATACATACACACATATGTGTGCAAATTTGTATAAAGGTGTTGTTTACATTTCTATAACTGTGAATAACATAAAGATGCAGACAGGATGTTGGGTTATAATTGTGTATGAGGCTAATAAGAATTGTTAAGTTAATGAATGATTTTAGAAAAATAAAAACAAATAATAAATAAAGAAGAAATAAAAAAGAGATTTTTATTAATAAATGGTATGCATACGGCTGGGCTAAAGATGACTGTGTAAAATAATTGTATTTGTTTCTACAAGCTGCACAAATTTACTTTTAAGTAGCTAATTTTAAAAGAACTTTGACTTTGTTTAGATTTAAGTGCGTAACAAAAAGATTGAATAGAATATATCTTCATTTGATTGTTTATTTGTTTGGTTGGGTATTCACGCATAAACGGCTGAAGCATTTCGCGGCATCAATAGATTGTATTATGTTTATATGAATGTCAATTGAAAAAGTGGCGTCTATGTTGTGTAATATTTCATCTTAAAGTACTTTTTATATAAAATACATAACAGTAAGGAATTTAGGGTAATTTTCAAAAATATTACAAAAAAATTGCTTTCTCCGAAATTGTGTAAACTCAAATCGCATGTACTGCTTATCTGTGGGAGATATCGAACCTATTTCTTTATTCTTTTATTTTCTTCTTTATTGTCCATAAGTCATATGGAGATTTTCTTAAAATTTTTAAATTTTGCTTAACAAAATTGTCAAAACATTGAAACTGCAGTTTTGAAACTGAAAGTTTTCCCATTTATGACTATACAACAAATATGGTTTAAAAAGGTGATAAGACTTTTTTATTTGCATTTTCGGGATCAGCACATCAAATATCACTAGAAATAGTGAAAATTATGTAAAAAGTTTTTTTAATCGAAACCGTTCTAGGTTCACAGAAAAAACTGAAAATGTGTTTTAATTATCAAATTGATTGTATCAAGCAAGTTTTGCACCTATCAATAAAATGATGATATCAATTATGAAATTTGTAAAAAAACATTTTTTTCCAATTAAAGAAATAATCAAAAAATATCTTCCGCAATAATCTCATTTATCTTTAAGTTTCAACTTTAAACTCTTACAAAATCAGCGTTTACTTCAAACGATGAAATCTACAATTTAATGTTACATTGTGATTCCCCAATGATTCCTTCCACACAAACAGAAACAGAAATATTTGAAGTTGCAACTTGCAAGAAATACGCGTTTCCCTAATCTGTATGCAATCTTTGCATATGTGGTGGTGTACGCAATTTTATCGACATATTTATTGCAACGTTTTTTTTTTTTTCATCATCACCGTCATCATAAGAACGTATGTATGTGTATGTTTCGGCAGCTTTTATTGTTAATATGGTAAGAGGTTGAGAATGTAGGTATGTACTTGTGTTTGTTACTTATGAAGCGCAAATCATTCTCAAAGGAGCCGAATCAAAAGGAATAAAAAACAACAAAAGGAATAGAAGTAGATGCGAAATAATCAAAAGACAGCAACTCTTATACATACGCACTTATATTACATATTAAGGTGATTCTTTGGAAATTATTTGAAAGTGGTAATCCTTGACTCCAATCAAATTCGTCAAAGTTTGTCAAGGAGTAATTTTCTTAATATTATTTGAATGCCCTCAAATGGACCAGCTGTAGACTCGTTATAATGATACCAACTCGTTATTATGATCTAACATCACAATATCTCAAATCAATTTAAGTTAAATTTTTCAACTACAAAATTAAAGATCCACCCTAATACTTATACACCCATAATTTGGTTGAGTGTGTCAGTGTTCATGTAATTGTTGTTTATCATATTTTTATATTTACGTGCTATTACGAGTGTGTGTGTGTTTCTATGCGTTTCCTTTATTTGTTTGTTAATGTTGCATGTTCTAAGGCAAATAAAACATAAGCAAATAAAGTACGATAAAAAGGAGAGGGGAGAAACACAGAAATTCACAAGTGTATAAATATGCAATTTTTTCTAAATCGTTGCAATCGTTTGTTGTTGTTTTTGCTGTTGTCGTTGTATTTGCAATTGTATATGTATGTATGTATGTGCGTACATGTGTTAGAGTATTTGTTGTATGTATTCAAACGAATAATATACGCATAGATTTATTTCGTTTGAAGTCATCAGTCTTTTTATAATTTTTTATGATTTTGACGCTGACGACAAAAAACATCAATGACAAGTAGACTTGTACATATGAATGTATATGTATTTTCAAATATTTACAAACATATGTAAAAAATATAAAAAAAATCCATACATTTTGTTTTAAACTTATGCGTAAAGATATAGTACCTTTAGTGTAAGTATATTGTAGAGTTTAATTTATGTAGCCACACAAATGTTTCTCCATATAGCGGCGGCAAATTCAAGCTTTCATCATTTAACCAACTTACTACTATAGTTCTAGCTACACATACATATATATATCCCTTTCCTACCCATTTTGCTGAAGTTCTACTCTTCCTCTTTGTATTGTTGCAAGAGAACGTGTTTAGCATTTATTTTCGTTTTCCGTAACATCAGTAGCGACATTTCATCTATTTTAACGCATCATGTCAATTCCGGAAGTCAATTTTCACATATTATCCATCACACACTGTTGCGTACATGTATTCTCGCTTAAGCCAGCTTATAGTTATTTTAATGGCATTTATGTACATACATATATCGACTTGCCCCATGCATAGTTAATGCAATTTAAGAGGAAAAATTCAATTACTACTTAACGTTACAATGCCACACCACGTTGCATGATTGTAATATTATTATTGTATTATATTGTATATTAAATCGCATTATTATCACCTTAAATCCGTAGAAAGAGGAAATATTTAAAATTTATAAGAATTCATTTTCCTGTTGTAAAGAGACAATATTTTTTTTTTGAAGGGTGGAACAGGTTGATTTAACCTTGCAACCAAAAAAATCAAAAATTCACTATTTATTGTGGGAGACTCCTATGGACGAAGGACTAATATGGTACAGAATTTAGTACATTGATTTAAAATTCTGATGGATGTATATATAAAAATTCTAAAGTTATTGATTCAGTGACTGATTCATCATAGCACAGCCTAAACGATAAAGGTAGGAAGTTTTAAATTTGGACAGGAGATTGGATTCCCGCCAATTATATTCACTGTCTTTATGTCTTAAACTACTGAACATACAAATAAAATGTTTAATTCATTCGTAACTTATGGAGAAAATATTAATTAAGTCCTTTTTTTCGTTTTACATTGCATGTATTACCGACACCTGTACGTATACGTGTTAATGTTTTATTGACATTACAAGTATTAAGTACACGCATAGTAAAAAGTAGGGGAAAAGGTAAAAAATTTAATTTTTTAAAGTTTTGCGGTTTTGATTTTGAACTTAATTAGTTAGTTAGTTAGTTAGGTAGTTAGTTAGTAGTTAGTTAGTTAGTTAGTTAGTTAGTTAGTTAGTTAGTAGTTAGTTAGTTAGTTAGTTAGTAGTTAGTTAGTTAGTAGTTAGTTAGTTAGTTAGTTAGTTAGTTAGTTAGTTAGTTAGTTAGTTAGTAGTTAGTGTTAGTTAGTTAGTTAGTTAGTTAGTTAGTTAGTTAGTTAGTTAGTTAGTTAGTTAGTTAGTTAGTTAGTTAGTTAGTTAGTTAGTTAGTTAGTTAGTTAGTAGTTAGTTAGTTAGTTAGTTAGTTAGTTAGTTAGTTAGTTAGTTAGTTAGTTAGTTAGTTAGTTAGTTAGTTAGTTAGTTAGTTAGTTAGTTAGTTAGTTAGTTAGTTAGTTAGTTAGTTAGTTAGTTAGTTAGTTAGTTAGTTAGTTAGTTAGTTAGTTAGTTAGTTAGTTAGTTAGTTAGTTAGTTAGTTAGTTAGTAGTTAGTTAGTTAGTTAGTTAGTTAGTAGTTAGTTAGTTAGTTAGTTAGTAGTTAGTTAGTTAGTTAGTTAGTTAGTTAGTTAGTTAGTAGTTAGTTAGTTAGTTAGTTAGTTAGTTAGTTAGTTAGTTAGTTAGTTAGTTAGTTAGTTAGTTAGTTAGTTAGTTAGTTAGTTAGTTAGTTAGTTAGTTAGTTAGTTAGTTAGTTAGTTAGTTAGTTAGTTAGTTAGTTAGTTAGTTAGTTAGTTAGTTAGTTAGTTAGTTAGTTAGTTAGTTAGTTAGTTAGTTAGTTAGTTAGTTAGTTAGTTAGTTAGTTAGTTAGTTAGTTAGTTAGTTAGTTAGTTAGTTAGTTAGTTAGTTAGTTAGTTAGTTAGTTAGTTAGTTAGTTAGTTAGTTAGTTAGTTAGTTAGTTAGTTAGTTAGTTAGTTAGTTAGTTAGTTAGTTAGTTAGTTAGTTAGTTAGTTAGTTAGTTAGTTAGTTAGTTAGTTAGTTAGTTAGTTAGTTAGTTAGTTAGTTAGTTAGTTAGTTAGTTAGTTAGTTAGTTAGTTAGTTAGTTAGTTAGTTAGTTAGTTAGTTAGTTAGTTAGTTAGTTAGTTAGTTAGTTAGTTAGTTAGTTAGTTAGTTAGTTAGTTAGTTAGTTAGTTAGTTAGTTAGTTAGTTAGTTAGTTAGTTAGTTAGTTAGTTAGTTAGTTAGTTAGTTAGTTAGTTAGTTAGTTAGTTAGTTAGTTAGTTAGTTAGTTAGTTAGTTAGTTAGTTAGTTAGTTAGTTAGTTAGTTAGTTAGTTAGTTAGTTAGTTAGTTAGTTAGTTAGTTAGTTAGTTAGTTAGTTAGTTAGTTAGTTAGTTAGTTACTTACTTCGTTAGTTAGTTAACTTGTGCTTCAGGTGGGAATCGGACCCATCACCTCCGGCCTACCAGACTAGAACAATGTTTTTTATGAGAAGAGCTACAGATATGGCTAGAGATATGAGTCTGAGAAAATTATCACTTTTCTGCAAAAATGAAACCGAGAACCAAATTTTTTGGGGGCCCATAAAAAAGTGCATGACTTAAGGCAAAACTTGGAAACACGGGTATTTTTGATTTTGGTCTTTTATCACGTAGTGGTGCCCCTACCATTTTCAGACAGTATTTTTAAGTGCATTTACGAACTTATTTTGAGTTGAGCTGAATCAAGGTATAATTTTTTACAAAAGTTTCATCATCAAATAGTTTCTGCTAAAATATATAAGGGAAGCACGTGACTTATCGAGAATAATCGCAAGCTATTTGGAGTATTTTGATACACTTTTATCAGGGACTGTAAATAACAGTTATTCTGAAATTTTTAACCCAAAAAATCTCTATATTGGAGTCAACGTAGACCTATACTATTATATACCAATGTACTCGTATTGAAGTGCTTTTTCAGAATATATGGTGATTTGAAAAAAACGATCTTAGCTCCACAAATAACAGTTATTTTTTAACGGATAAATAAAAGTCTGATTGAAACAGTTAAAAAATGAGTTTTATTTTTCCGTCATAAAATAAAAATTATTTGAGGAGTTTTATTTTTTCCATCAAAAAATAAAACTCATTGGGGGACTATTATTTTTTCCGTCAAATAATTAAACAATTTTTCTTTATTTTTTTCAGTCTCTTATTTTATTGAATATATCTGATATAATTTTTTACAAATTTTCTGCGGAAAGATTTGAACGCAGGTCACTTAATACCAATTTAAGAGCAGGAACGCTCTTTCCACGCTAACCTGTGTTGTAGGAACACACTGTACAGTTTTTGCCAATTTGTATAAGTAGGTGTAGTGTATTTTGCTTCCCAGAACTCAAAAAGGGACTTATTATCAATCGACAAGGGCCGTGGAGAAAAATTATCGATTTCATAGAAAGCTTTTTTTTCATCATCATTATCATTTTCTACGTTTTCTTGCTTCCTATCTACAATTAAGGTGTTCAAATACTGTCCCAAAGCAGGATTGAGATGTATCGCAAAAATCCACCGAAGATGGGAAAACATCTGGTGAGGATCCTAAAGCTTCCTTGCTTGTCGAGGGTAGATCAATGCTTTTCAAATTGTAATGATCTGATCAGTGGCAAGCTTTAGGTGTCAATTCACATAAAAGAGTTTTATTTTCTGACGGAAAAAATAAAACTCCTCAAATAAGTATTATTTTCTGACGGAAAAAATTAAACTCCTCAAATAATTTTTATTTTATGACGGAAAAATAAAACTTTTTTTAAAAGTTTCATTTGAAATTTTATTTTTAGGTTGAAAAATAACTTTTTCAGATGGATTTTTATTTTTAAAGTCACCAAATAACTGTTACAAATTAACTTTTTTGATATAACTTATAACTGTTACGGTCCCTGACTTTTATCCTTTCTAATTTGGGCTGTCTTCTTAAAGAGTTAATTTCTATAGTTCCAGGCAGAATCATCCGGTACTTATGAAAATTTGATTAGAATCGTTGAAACACATACTTCAGTTATTCCATATTATAAAAGTGGATTGTACCTAGATATCTCTAGATCACAGTGACCTTACAGAGCATCTCATCTCCGTGAGAAGCATACATATTAGTTTGTCATAATGTTTGTAATATACATATATAATATAATTTTCCAATCCTATAAAGTATGTATGATCTGGATAGATGTTGGAGTCTAATAAAATATGTATGTCCGTCTGTATGAGTGTTGAAATCAATGTTCATAAGACTATACTAAGACTGTACAAGACTCAATGCAGCCGAAGAAGAATGCTTGTTCTGCTTTCTTAAATTATGTGCTTGAATTTTAAATTCATAAAAAATATAAAATTAATATTACATTTTTTCTTTAAATAGTTCTAGTGTGCTTTACATTTCTTTTTAATATTTAATTTGTTTTCTTTATTCAATTAAATAAAATAAAAATTTTTACTGTCAATTAAAAAATTGATCACATAAACTTTAAATAAATGAACAATATGTTTGTAAGAAAAAAACATATTAAAATATATAAGTGATACTATAACTCTACATAGTTGAGATTTTATTAAAAATTATAATCGTTTGAGAAGTTAAGGACATTTTAAAAGATACGTTTTAAGCTCTAGTAGATATTTGTATACCTAAGAATATACTAAAATAAGAGATTATGACATTATTATTTTTTAATGTAATTTAGTTTAAAACTCCAAAAACTTATAATGTCTTTTTATTTATCAAACAACCTTCGTTTATATAAATAAACTTTAGAAACTTCTTTGTCTATTTGATTTTTTCTGTTAACAAGCTGCAATAAGACAAAACAATTCAAACAAGTTTTTATTACTTACTTTACCATAAGTAAATGAAAAATTTATTAAATATTTTTTAATAATATAATACACTGAAACACATATAAAATGCAAAAAAGAAAATACAAGTACTTTGTATACGCAATATGGATACAAAGTCTCATATAAAAAAATAATTTTATATGAATAAAAATAAATTTTACCCAGCAAAATATGCTAAGAAGTGAGCATTAAGAATAGCGCCCATCTCCAGTCCCATAAAATACACATGAGCTGATTAAATGTTGGATCCCTTTCGTTTAGAGATAGAACAAGAAAATATATATGATATATTACTTTAGGGAACAATTTGGTTAAACAAAATGTCAAATTTTGACTATTACTGAGGCTCTCGAAATATGTATTCAAAATATCGGACGCAGAGGATCTTATAACTTCCTTTAAAAGACAACTACTTTTTCTATCATAATATGTTTTGTTGGGTTCTTCTTTTTTCATCAACAGCTAAAGTGCAGATTTATTATTATTATTTTTTTTATAAATTCACAAAGAAAAAGTTCAAAAGTTAAAAGAATAATAAACAAGAACATGGAGATCTTTTCAAAAAGATTTTGTGTCAATAGTAAAAAATACACACACACTCACCTCCCCTGATAGACAAACGCACTTGTGAAAAAATCATATAAACTAAATAAAATATAATGAAAAAAATATAACTTAAACTATTAGTAAAATATTATACTTAACCTAAAGCAAATTAAAACGTATATTCATCTTTTCGAATCTGACAGGAAGAAGAGACCCTGCAGTAATTTTTACAATTTGAAGACATTAATCTAAATATGTAGTTACTTTTAAGGGACTCAATTAATTCACAAAGGAAATGACTAAAGAAAAGTGTTCGTTAAAAGTCATATAAACATATTAAAAAATTATGCATAAATTTAATTTTTGGCTGAAAGTTTATAATAATTTTCTTTTTTCAGTTATCTTCAACTTTCCAGGTTATATAGATGTATACATACATAAGCATCCATATTAACATCGATATGCAATAAAAAGAGAATCATGTTAATTCAAATGTAAAGCGTTTCTGGAAGAATTTAAATGTCGCCTTTAAATTACACATATACAAGAGAAAAAAAAACTAAATATGATGGAAAAATTGAGATATCCCTGCAGTTCGGTTGTTTCAGTTGTCTATCAATGTGAAACAATATTTTTTACACGAGTTTTGCATATAAACTAATTAACTACGCACCTTTGGAAAAAAGGGTTATAGCCTACTTAGGACTGTAATATAATGAATTCCTTCTCTCTATCTCTCTAAAGTAAACCCCATTTAAAAATATATAAGATATTAAAGATAAAGGAGGAACATTTTTCACATATAAAACTACTGGTTTATTCTAATCTATATTCACGCATAGACATCAATCATCTTTCATATCTATATGTATAGTATATCCGTAATTTTTTATTCCAACAAGTACATGTATTAATAGTTTATTATTTAAGACAAGTGCTCAATATGACTTTCCTGGTAGAATCATAAATTACAGTATAAAACTAAACTTAGCAATTGAAATCTCTTCCGAATATTATATAATGTTAAAACTATAACATCAGAAAGTATGTGTGCTGAAAGAATGTGTGCTGAATATAACATTAAATTAAGACGAAAATATCTCAATAACTTAGTCAGTCAGTCAGTTAGTTAGTTAGTTAGTTAGTAAGTTAGTAAGTTAGTTAGTTAGTTAGTAGTTAGTTAGTTAGTTAGTTAGTTAGTTAGTTAGTTAGTTAGTTAGTTAGTTAGTAGTTAGTTAGTTAGTTAGTTAGTTAGTTAGTTAGTTAGTTAGTTAGTTAGTTAGTTAGTAGTAGTTAGTTAGTTAGTTAGTTAGTTAGTTAGTTAGTTAGTTAGTTAGTTAGTTAGTTAGTTAGTTAGTTAGTTAGTTAGTTAGTTAGTTAGTTAGTTAGTTAGTTTAGTTAGTTAGTTAGTTAGTTAGTTAGTTAGTTAGTTAGTTAGTTAGTTAGTTAGTTAGTTAGTTAGTTAGTTAGTTAGTTAGTTAGTTAGTTAGTTAGTTAGTTAGTTAGTTAGTTAGTTAGTTAGTTAGTTAGTTAGTTAGTTAGTTAGTTAGTTAGTTAGTTAGTTAGTTAGTTAGTTAGTTAGTTAGTTAGTAGTTAGTTAGTTAGTAGTAGTTAGTTAGTTAGTTAGTTAGTTAGTTAGTTAGTTAGTTAGTTAGTTAGTTAGTTAGTTAGTTAGTTAGTTAGTTAGTTAGTTAGTTAGTTAGTTAGTTAGTTAGTTAGTTAGTTAGTTAGTTAGTTAGTTAGTTAGTTAGTTAGTTAGTTAGTTAGTTAGTTAGTTAGTTAGTAGTTAGTTAGTTAGTTAGTTAGTTAGTTAGTTAGTTAGTTAGTTAGTTAGTTAGTTAGTTAGTTAGTTAGTTAGTTAGTTAGTTAGTTAGTTAGTTAGTTAGTTAGTTAGTTAGTTAGTTAGTTAGTTAGTTAGTTAGTTAGTTAGTTAGTTAGTAGTTAGTTAGTTAGTAGTTAGTTAGTTAGTTAGTTAGTTAGTTAGTTAGTTAGTTAGTTAGTTAGTTAGTTAGTTAGTTAGTAGTTAGTTAGTTAGTAGTTAGTTAGTTAGTTAGTTAGTTAGTTAGTTAGTTAGTTAGTAGTTAGTTAGTTAGTTAGTTAGTTAGTTAGTTAGTTAGTTAGTTAGTTAGTTAGTTAGTAGTTAGTTAGTTAGTTAGTTAGTAGTTAGTTAGTTAGTTAGTTAGTTAGTTAGTTAGTTAGTAGTTAGTTAGTTAGTTAGTTAGTTAGTTAGTTAGTTAGTTAGTTAGTTAGTTAGTTAGTTAGTTAGTTAGTTAGTTAGTTAGTTAGTTAGTTAGTTAGTTAGTTAGTTAGTAGTTAGTTAGTTAGTTAGTTAGTTAGTTAGTTAGTTAGTTAGTTAGTTAGTTAGTTAGTTAGTTAGTTAGTTAGTTAGTTAGTTAGTTAGTTAGTTAGTTAGTTAGTTAGTTAGTTAGTTAGTTAGTTAGTTAGTTAGTTAGTTAGTTAGTTAGTTAGTTAGTTAGTTAGTTAGTTAGTAGTTAGTTAGTTAGTTAGTTAGTTAGTTAGTTAGTTAGTTAGTTAGTTAGTTAGTTAGTTAGTTAGTTAGTTAGTTAGTTAGTTAGTTAGTTAGTTAGTTAGTTAGTTAGTTAGTTAGTTAGTTAGTTAGTTAGTTAGTTAGTTAGTTAGTTAGTTAGTTAGTTAGTTAGTTAGTTAGTTAGTTAGTTAGTTAGTTAGTTAGTTAGTTAGTTAGTTAGTTAGTTAGTTAGTTAGTTAGTTAGTTAGTTAGTTAGTTAGTTAGTTAGTTAGTTAGTTAGTTAGTTAGTTAGTTAGTTAGTTAGTTAGTTAGTTAGTTAGTTAGTTAGTTAGTTAGTTAGTTAGTTAGTTAGTTAGTTAGTTAGTTAGTTAGTTAGTTAGTTAGTTAGTTAGTTAGTTAGTTAGTTAGTTAGTTAGTTAGTTAGTTAGTTAGTTAGTTAGTTAGTTAGTTAGTTAGTTAGTTAGTTAGTTAGTTAGTTAGTTAGTTAGTTAGTTAGTTAGTTAGTAGTTAGTTAGTTAGTTAGTTAGTTAGTTAGTTAGTTAGTTAGTTAGTAGTTAGTTAGTTAGTTAGTTAGTTAGTTAGTTAGTTAGTTAGTTAGTTAGTTAGTTAGTTAGTTAGTTAGTTAGTTAGTTAGTTAGTTAGTTAGTTAGTTAGTTAGTTAGTTAGTTAGTTAGTTAGTTAGTTAGTGTTCCCCATAGCGATACACTCCAAAACTACCAAGTAGCTTTAAAGATCAGAGTAAGTCAATCCACATTTCCATACCATAGTTGATCAATGGAATTTGTCTTTCACTGCCGATTTAGTTGGCCTATATGCACATGTAAAATTCATAATGTTATAAAAATTTCCAGAAAAAAAAATATTAAAAATAAAATTAAGAATATTAAAATAAAATTGTAAAGGAAAATAATAATAAAAATTTTTATTATTTTCTTTTAACACAACTCAAAATGATAAATGGCTACTCACTCCCTCCACTCACAAATTTGCAGCTACACTTTGGAACATATGCGTGCATAAGATGAGTACAGAATACTTAAGAATGTAATTGTTTGCTACAAACATTCACTGCATTTGAAGTGTGCGTACGTACATAGTAGATATAAATATACTATATGTTAGTTTCTTCGTTTACTTGTCGGTCTTCTTATCAAATCCAAAAGAATAAAAAATACATATATAAATATGTATATAACCATGCCTATAAAGCCAATTTGTGTTTTATTCTTTACGTTCTTGCTTCTTGCAATAACAATAAAAGCAATAACCGACAAAGGAAACAAGCGGCAACGACAATAACAAAAAACTTAAAAAAGAAAATTATATTATGGAAAAGAATCTAGATGACATTAAAGTCATAAAATCACTTGTGAAACTCGTTTTGTAGAAAATTAAGAAAATGAAGAAAATTGCAACATACAATCAAGACACGCATATGCTTGCTTACTCATACACATGCTAACACAACGACTCCTTCTTAAGACAGTTATGGAAAGTGGCACTATTACACATCCAAAATTGCTTATACTATCTAGTTTGTTTCATCTTTTACCGATCTACTGTGTAATACTATTTTTTAATAAATGAATACAGTTTTGTGTTGGGTTGGGCTTAGAGAAAACTTCACTATATGTATTTATTTGTTTGTTTTCCTGCTTATTGTGAAAAAATTATTTGGTGGTTTGATCTTGAAGAAATAGCCTATGCTTTCAAAATAGTAATTGATTTCGAACCAATAAATAAAATATTGCTTGCTATGATTGGCTTATAATACTTTTCATCAAAATGCGTTATAATATGAATTAATCCCTTTAAAAATGCCTTAAAGCTTAGTGAGTTAATAATCTCCACCACATATTCAAAGGAAGCAAATCTAGACTAAACCTACACCCCTTTAGTGAAGAGAGTATATTGGGTTTACGCTGTAACGCAACAATCTGAGTAGTTTTGTCCGTCTGTCAGACTGTATGTTCCAATAGCGTGGTAATCAGTTCGTAATTTTGAATATAATTAAATGAAATTTGTTACGAGGACTGAGGACTACTAGTGTCATGACAAAAAGTGGCCTTGACCCTTTCAAATTTTTATTGATCGGCCTTCATTGACTTTAGCCTTCATGCAAAGCGATTTTCAGAAAATAATTTTAATCTCCACTCCATTCACTTAAAAAGCTAGTATCACGATGAAATTCAGCTAAAATAAATTTTATGTAAACGTAAATCCATCTACCAAGGATCGATACTTATTTGGCGCTGGCCCATTCATCATCTTAAATTTAGTTACCACAGAAGGCGACTATTTGACGTTCTTTTAATAACAACTTTTACCAAAACAACATGTTCATCAAATTTGTAGACATATTTTAAAATATTCCTTTACGCAATTCCTTAAGCATAAAAAGTTGAACATTTTTAAACCTATATTTATGATAAAGAGTGTAATAAATTTAAATGTGTATATAAGATAAGATCTTTAACGTACTTTGTGGTCGGTTTATTTTTCAACAACAGGAATTCAAAAACGTTTATGACAAAATACTCTATTGCTTTATAACTATTATGTCCTGACTACTTATAATGTAATAAACCTTGTTGTATTAGGTATTTTATTTATTATTATACAGACATAAACATAAACACCTATACAACCATAAGTAAACCACATATATATACAAACATATCTAAACAGGTACCCAGCAGTTTGGAAGGAGCATGTATATATTTTTAAATGTCCAACTTCTTTTTAGCAAATACATTTTGTAGTGCAGAAAGGATATCAAACATCACTTTAGTATCCAGCAAATTGTCTCTAATCTGCAATATAATCAGTTATATGTTAGTATGTAGTATAAACTGTTTTGACTGACTGTAGTGTACTTAAGAAAGTGGTGTATTTGTAAACTCATTTGTTTATTTTATATTCGGAATAAAGCCAATAAAGATGCAATCACGAATTGCAGGGTTCTTTCGACACACAAACTTTGGATGTCATGTATGAAAAAGTGTAGTGTAGTCGTAGTAGTACATGTGTTGCAAATCAATGTATCAGTCTGTAAGAATGTGACTCCTTTGGAGAAGAAAGTTTTCATCTCGCTGACAAGATGATGTATAAACTTCAATACTAACCACACACACACACTCAGAAGTACAAACAAAATTCACTCTTATATTTAGATAGTTGCACAGACATGCAATGCAACACATAGATTATAAAGTATAGAAGTAGTTGCAACAGATACATATATTGTAACACTACATACAAAATATTTTTATTTTGGCTTCAAAAAGGAAGCAACACTTTAACTTTTTTTATATTATTCATTTTTCCTTTCTTTTTTTGTGAAAAAGTTTAACTTTTGATAAAACCACAAAACAAATTGGTCATATATGTATATGTATGTACTTAAATATAAACTAATGTGCAAGGAAATTTATACAAAATTCAAAAAGTGATGATAGATTTCATACTACAACTATATGCTTTAAATGGTTGGCTATGGGCTTTTATGTCTGTGTAGTTTTATTTAATAAAAGAGACATTTTATTTAAAAATTATCATTGGTTTCAATTTTTCAAAAATTTTTTTTCTTTACCTATTTTACATGCAATTTACATCATCATCATCAAATTAGTAAATTATACTTGTATTGGAAAAGCAGTTGTTCTATTTATACAAAAAACAAGAAAGAGTGCCATATTCGTCTGTGCCGAATAGTATACACCCTTTAGTGTATTTAAAAAAAAATATTATTTTATTAAATTTTTTATACCCTTCACCTTCGTGAGAAGGGTATATATAAGTTTGTCATTCCGTAATATAATTCCTACAATATAATTTTATGACCCTATAAAGTATATATATTCTGGATACTTATAGATAGTGAAGTCTATTAAGCCATTCCCGTCTGTCTGTCTTTATGTCCGTCTGCCTGTCTGTCTTTATGTCCGTCTGCCTGTTTGTCTGTCTTTCTGTTGGTCTGTCTGACTGTCCCTTTCTGTCTGTCTGTCTGTCTGTCTGTCTGTCCCTCTGTCTATGTGTTGAAGATATCTTTGGTATCTCAGTCTTCAATAATTCTATCAGACTTTCGAGAAGTTTTCTTTTTTAAAACAACAAAATCGGTTCATAAATAACGGAGATATAAGCAAAAATCTGAGACAACCTCTGAAAATGTCGTCAATAAATTTGTATTTTTTACATGCAGAGCAATAACGTTCAGATTGTGCTTGTTTGTGTGTGCGTTGTATTTGCTTTTTAATAAGACACAGTAAACCGCTGGAAACAACAACGTTTAGTATTTGTGTTTGTTGTTTTAAATTTATTTCTTTGTCACATAGATAGGAAAGCATTTATGAATGTAATGCGAATTTTACTGAAAAAAAATTTCAGAAAAAATCTTAAATTTTAACACTATGAAGGGTGAATGGTATTTAAGATTCGGTACAGCCGAATGTAGCACTCTTACTTGTTTTAATTTCTTTTTATTTTTTTTTTCAAATTTGAATTTTTATCTTTAATTTTTCCGCATTTTCATAAATAGTTTCCCATCCCTTATAGCCGTTATCTGTTCCAAACATATAACATTTGTTGTTTTCAGCAGTTAACTTATTGTTTATTGTCATGGGTTCTAAAACAGAAAATTAGAGTCGGACATCTATAAGGATCTAGAATGTATATTTAATAGGGTTGGAAGGACACATTTTATGAATATGTATGCATACCGTTCTCACGAAGGTGAGAAATACTATACTTATGTATGAAAGTATAGACGATAATGTCTAATCATATGCTATATATCACTATAAGATAATTTCCGAAAGAAGTCGAGGAAATTCCGAATCAAGGACTTTCGGAACAATCTGTCAGAAAGGCTTCAATTGCATGGTGTACTCGACTCTGAGAACATTCCTTTACTCATGAAATTAACGAGGTTTATAAATCCCTAACCCATGTTTTTTACCAAGTTTAAAATTCTCAACTTGTTTTTACGGCAGAGGTATGAGGAAAAATAGCACTTGAATTCCATGGCTTTCACCACAAATCCTTAAATTTTCCATCAGCCTGATAAATCTGGATTCTTTTGAATTGAAAAGTATGAAGATATAAATAATATTTGTCTGTGGATATTCCGAGATGATTTTGTATTTATTTGAATTGTGACTGTTACAAATATGAGCACAAACTAATAAAACCCTCCAAATAGTGGCATATTATTCATGAACATTTACAAATAAGAAAGAATTGTGGTTTTATAAATTAAAACAATTATAATAAAATATCATAGAGCAAAAAACTAATGACCAATGTATGGCTTAAAAAGGCGGACCTTATAAGTTATTATGTTGTTTTAATAGCAATTGGCTTACTCCGCAAATCTATACCAAATTATTCCAAAGAATAACTTTCAAAAATATTTCGTGCATATTTATCAAGAAAAAAAAAAAAACAAAATAAAAGTTTTTTGTTCACAATATTTTGGACAACACCTTTTTTGTTAGTAAAACCACAAGTTAATAATATTTATTATTCTGTTCGTACATGTCAATCTAACTAATCCATTTTAAATGTTTTATAATGGACCAAAAAAATATGTACACTTTCTGGCTTATGTCAGGTAATTTATGACAAAATGTACAAATTTTTAGACAAAATGTGATTAAAATAAAATTTTCTTTTACATGATAAATTGGTAATATTGTAGGTTATGTTTAACAAAAATTTTACCTTTAAATTGTCGATAAATATTTTGATTTTTACCTGTAAAGAAATGAGAAAAAATTTAAATAATTAAAAATTATTACTACATACATATGTAAATGAAGAAAAATCATTTTAAAATTATATAAATTACTATTGGTTTTACTGTTACGTTAGCTGTGTTTCAGAAAATTTCCATGTAAAACCCTATAAAATTCTAAGAATGAGGATAAGGATTTGTTCTTTCTTAGTACTGGAAAATATTATGGGTGCAGAAAAAGCAAAATTTCTTAAATATTGTTTTTCGTTTAAATTTATTTAATTTTCCCCGAATTGATGAGTATTTTTCTAATGTTCAGTATACAATTCATTAATTCGTTCCGGGAAAATTTGTTTCAATTACGCCGAATTGTTGATTTCTTATAAACTACATATATATGTTCATATGTGTATGTGAGGTGTTTATTTGCTTCTCGCTGAGAGCTGAATATGATAGCATGAGAATCCAGTTTACGTATAATTAATATTTAATTGTGATAGTTAATAATAACTCATACGTACTGGAACAATTATGGTTTTCTTAGTGAATAAATTTTCTGATTCCTTCCTATTAGTCCCGAAACTAATTTTGAGTATTATAAGGTATTTTTTCAGCTTTATGACAAGTTTGATTTCAAATGAAAACTAAATTTTACGATTTTTTTGTTAAAAAATCATACTTATTTCTAAAGAAAAATTCAATGTTTAGTATTTTTATCTTAGTGAGAAGGTTAGAAAGATATGCATGTATAAGTTTGAAATTTTGTCTTTTGTAAACTTGCTTTCGAGAAGTTTACTATATATGAACAAAAATTACGAATCAACCCATGAAAGTATTCTCAAAAAATCAGAATTTCTAAATAAGGGATTGAATGGGGGCTGGAGGTTAATGTGGTCCTATCCTTATAAATTTTGGTACAGAGATTTAGGTTAGCTTTTTTATTTATGCAGAATATCAGAATATCATATTAGTGTTTATAAGTGAATTTTGGCTATCAAGTTATTTTCTGAAGGGGACTTTGTATGGGGGATAGGATCAAATAAGGCCCGATCATTACTAAAATCAGCAGTATTTTTAATATAGAGCATATGGTAAATTTTATAAAATTATCTTTAAAATTACGACCTGTAAAGTGCCCACAAGCTTTACATGGACACACAGACGGATGGACGGACGGACAGGCTAAATCGACTCAGCAAGTGATTCTGAGCCGGTTGGTATGCTTTAAGGTAGGTATGGGACCAATATTTTTGGGCGTTACAAACATCAACACAAACGCATAATACCCTCTCACCTATAGTGGAGTAGGGTATAGTAATACATTAAAAGATTTTTTTCAATTAAAAAATTTTACAAAAAATTATAGGAATTTGAAAATATATAAAAAATATATTAATTTAGTTTAAGAACTACCCAGCCAAAACTCGGTAATAACTTGTAACTATTTACCTATTAAAAAACTTTTCAATGACTACTGAAATCGTCCTCATTATATATAAGTAGTCTAATAACGTTTTATTAATAGTGTGTTATATAAATACTTTTAAATTCATCTTCTCCGTGTAGCTATAGATCTTGCACATGTTTTAACATACTATTTATATTGTCTAATTTTTCTAATTACTAGTAAGCGGTTGTAGTAAGTACTTGCCTCCAATGACATCACCATTTTAAATTAATGACTTAAAATGCTGTTGTGTAAGAAAATTTTAGTATTTTAACTCCTTATATGGTAATGAAACTTTTTGCTGGGTATGAAGTGGTTTATTAATTTCTAAAAAAATCCATTTTTTGGGAAAATAAATGTATAATTTGTAAATAACAAGATTTTAATTATTATCGCTCCAACTTTTATACGTTGTCATTTTCGAACATTCTAATCCTGTTTTAATAACTTTGTATTGGAAATTTTTCAAATTAAATTGTATACATATTCGATTATCTTTATGCTTACACTCTTGTATGTTCTCAATAAAATCGTAAAGGAGTAAAAAAAATTAATTCAATTTAATTTATTTTCTCATGAAAAAAATATATACATATAATTCTAAATACTTTGCCAGCCATTCTCTGCAACATAATAGTAAAAATTCTGGAAAAAGTAAGCACTCAGGGTGGAAGCATGTAAGTGTGCATAAAACTGTCATTACTACTATCATGTACAACAAATCTTTATTGTAATTAGTTTAGATATTTAGTACAGAAAACTTTAACAGCACTTAAACGCACATACACACAAACTGCGACTTAAATTTACACGCATACATAAATATTTTTTCTATAAACTTCTATGCTCGTAACATAACCTAGAAAATTGATGTGGATGGACGATCATAAAAAAACTGGTGGTAAAATACCATAAAAAGTGTTGGACTTAATTTTAAATTTTATACTTGCTGTTTTATTAACTGGACACATACTCAGATACAATAACGTAACTTAAGTAACGACGACAGTAAGAAAATCATCAGTATTTTTAGTAGCTGCTGCCAATATAGTTATTGTTTTGTTGTTGCTGTTGCAAGCAATAAAGAATAAAAATCGAATGGGGTAAGTAAATAAGACAATGCAGCAACAAGAATATTAACAAGAAGAAAAAAATACATAGACACATACAACCATATGTTGGTATCACTATAGTGGAGGGAATAATATATGTTTATGCTGAAGTTTGTAAAACAAAGAAATATAACGCTCGGATAGACGACATATCTGATGTTACAATGAAATTTGGTAAATTTTCTCATATGACCAACACTTTTGTAACTGATTGAAATCGGTTTACGTCTTCTCAGATCCCCTAGGGATCCTAGTTGTAGGCCATCACTTAGTCGCTTTGGTCTAACTAAACCTTCATACATTTGTTTTTATATGTATGCGGTATAATCAGTTGATGTGTATGTTTGTGTTTACCTTATATGAGCTGTAAAATGCTGCCAACGACGTTACGTTTTTATATCTGAAACGTGCAAAATTTATACATCGAAGTATTTGTCGTAAAACATGTTACAAACTTAAACTTAAATAAACAAGTTCGTTAATATTTACGAGGGTTGTTTGAAAAAAAAAAAAAATGTTTAAAAGCTAAATTTTTAAGATAAATAAAGGGAGTGGATAACGGAAGAACATTAATATAAAGCCGTTCTCTGGGTAGGTATGATCGAACACTTTCAAACTAGATTAAAAACTCTGTAATATCAAAGAGTGTCTTTTAGTTATGCACTTTTTATAGGCCCTCAAAGATTTGGAGCCTCAGTGGCATTTTTGCTAAAAATAGAACTGTTTCTCAAAATCATATCTTACAAATCGTTCTGAGTTTTGAAATTGTAACTCTTCATCAAAACAACTTAATTTTCATTTTTTCATTTTAAGTGGAAAGTTTTTACGTTATAAAATTGCACTACTTTTTTTTAACGCATCAGTGCGTATACGTGTTAATGATTTATAGTAAAATATTACGTATACGCCTAATTTAGAGAAGCACTTGAAACATTTTTATACCCTACACCACTATAGTGGGGAGGGTATTATGCTTTTGTGATGATGTTTGTAACACCCACCAATCGGCTCAGAATCACTTTCTGAGTCGATTTGGCTATCTCTGTCTGTCTGTCCGACCGTCCGTCCGTCCGTATGTGTATCCATGTAAACCTTGTGCGCACTCAACAGGTCGTCATTTTCAAGATAATTTTACCCCCCGAATAGAGCTTTTGATCGCATAAATATGTTAAATGTTCTTTTATCACTTTAAAAATCGGTAAAACTTCGTATTATATAAGTCTTAATGATTCTGCTAATTTTCGTAATGATGGGACCTCACTTGACCCTATCCCCCATGCAAAGTCCCCTTCAGAAAATGACCTGATGGTCAAAATTTACTTATAAACACTAATATTACGCTCCTTTGTCAACAAATTATTTCTGAATTAAGTTAAAAATAAAATTAAATAGTATTAAAAAAAGAATCAATATTTTTAACATAATCAGTGGTGGTAGGGTATCATATCATATCGGTCATGCCCAACTATAAATTCTTTTCTTAAAACATAAAAAATTTAATTTTTAAAGTTTCTCTGTGATCTGTGATCACTTTAATTTCATTCCGAGATTCGATTTTTGAGTGAAAACATAAAAGTCCATTTTCTGGTGAAACTAAAGGCCCTAGGGCCAAGAGGATTAAAATCTGTGATCACTCTTATTTTATTCCGAAAATCGATTTTTGAGTGAAAACATAAAAGTCCATTTTCTGGCGAAACTATAGGCCCTAGGGCCAAACGTATTAAAATCTGTGATCACTATTATTTCCTTCCAAAAATAGATTTTCGAGTGAAAATATAAAAGTCCATTAGGCCCTAAGGCCAATGGATTAAAATCTGTGATCACTTTTATTTCATTTCAAAAATCGACTTTTAGTGAAAACATAAAAGTCCAATTTCTGGCGAAACTATAGGCCCTAGGGCCAAACACATTAAAATCTGTGATCACTTTTATTTCCTTCCGAAATTCGATTTTTTAGTGAAAATATAAAAGTCTAATTTCTGGCGAAACTATAGGCCCTAGGGCCAAATGGATTAAAATTTGCGATCACTTTTATTTCCTTCCAAAAATCGATTTTTGAGTGAAAACATAAAAGTCCATTTTCTGGCGAATCTATAGGCCCTAGGGCCAAACGGATTAAAATCTGTGATCACTTTTATATCCTTCCGATAATCGATTTTTGAGTGAAAACATTAAAGTCCAATTTCTGGCGAAACTAAAGGAATTAAAATCTGTGATCACTTTTATTTCATTCCAAAAATCGATTTTTGAGTGAAAATATAAAAGTCCAATTACTGGCGAAACTATAGGTCCTAGAGCCAAACTGTGATCACTTTTATTTCCTTTCAAAAATCAATTTTTTAGTGAAAATATAAAAGTCCAATTTTTGGCGAAACTATAGGCCATAAGGCCAAATGGATTAAAATCTGTGATCACTTTTATTTCCTTCCAAAAATCGACTTTTAGTGAAAACATAAAAGTCCAATTTCTGGCGAAACTATAGGCCCTAGGGCCAAACACATTAAAATCTGTGATCACTTTTATTTCCTTCCGAAATTCGATTTTTTAGTGAAAATATAAAAGTCTAATTTCTGGCGAAACTATAGGCCCTAGGGCCAAATGGATTAAAATTTGCGATCACTTTTATTTCCTTCCAAAAATCGATTTTTAGTGAAAACATAAAAGTCCAATTTCTGGCGAAACTATAAGCCCTAGGACCAAACAGATTAAAATCTGTGATCACTTTTATTTCCCTCCAAAAATCAATTTTTGATTAAAAACATAAAAGTCCATTTTCTGGCGAAACTATATGCCCTAGGGCCAAACGGATTAAAATCTGTGATCATTTTTATTTCCTTTCAAAAATCAATTTTTTAGTGAAAATATAAAAGTGCAATTTTTGGCGAAACTATAGGCCATAGGGCCAAATGGATTAGAATTTGCGATCACTTTTATTTCCTTCCAAAAATCGATTTTTAGTGAAAACATAAAAGTTCATTTTCTGGCGAAACTATAGGCCCTATGGCCAAACGGATTAAAATCTGTGATCACTTTTATTTCATTTTAAAAATCGATTTTTGTGTGAAAACATAAAAGTCAATTTTCTGGCGAAACTATAGGCCCTAGGGCCAAACAGATTTAAATCTGTGATCACTTTTATTTCCTTCCAAAAATTGATTTTTGAGTGAAAACATAAAAGTCCATTTTCTGGCGAAACTATAGGACCTAGAGCCAAACGGATTAAAATCTCTGATCGCTTTTATTTCCTTCCGAAAATTGATTTTTGAGTGAAAACATAACAGTCCATTTTCTGGCGGAATTATAGGCCCTAGGGCCAAACGGATTAAAATCTGTGATCACTTTTATTGCCAAATATCAATTTTTGAATGAAAACATAAAAGTCCATTTTCTGACGAAACTATAGGCCCTAGGGCCAAACGGATAATAATATGTGATCACTTTTATTCCATGCCAAATATCGATTTTTGAGTAAAAGCATAAAAGTGCATTTTCTAGCGAAACTATAGGCCCTAGGACCAAACGGATTAAAATCTGTGATCACTTTTATTTCCTTCCAAAAATCGATTTTTGAGTGAAAACATAAAAGTGCATTTTCTGGCGAAACTATAGGACCTAGGACCAAACGGATTAAAATCTGTGATCACTTTTATTTCTTTCCAACAATCGATTTTTGAGTGATAACATAAAAGTCCATTTTCTGGCGAAACTATAAGCCCTAGGACCAAACAGATTAAAATCTGTGATCACTTTTATTTCCTTCCAAAAATTGATTTTTGAGTGAAAACATAAAAGTCCATTTTGTGGCGAAACTATAGGCTCTAGGGCCAAACGGTTTAAAATCTGTGGTCACTTTTATTCCATGCCAAATATCGATTATTGAGTGAAAACATAAAAGTCCATTTTCTGGCGAAACTATAGGCCCAAGGGACAAACGGATTAAAATCTGTGATCACTTTTATTTCCTTCCAAAAACCGATTTTTGAGTGAAAACATAAAAGTCCATTTTCTGGCGAAACTATAGGCCCAAGGGACAAACGGATTAAAATCTGTGATCACTTTATTTCCTTCCAAAAATCGATTTTTGTGTGAAAACATAAAAGTCCTAGGGCCAAACGGATTAAAATCTGTGATCACTTTTATTTCATGCCAAATATCGATTTTTGAGTGAAAACATAAAAGTCCATTTTCTGGCGAAACTATAGGCCCTAGAGCCAAACGGATTAAAATCTGTGATCACTTTTATTTCCTTCCATAAATCGATTTTTGAGTGAAAACATAAAAGTCCATTTTCTGGCGAACCTATAGGCCATAGGGCCAAACGGATTAAAATCTGTGATCACTTTTATTTCCTTCCATAAATCGATTTTTGAGTGAAAAATGGACTTTTATCCATTTTCTGGCGAAACTATTAACTTCTTGATCTGAATTTGTTCAAATTTATCGAAATTTGTTCAAGAATTCCTAATGTTGTAATAAGGTTATTCTTTTCCACAAGAAGACTTTTTGGTGTTTTGTTTGGCCCTTTAAAAAGTATAAAGGTTTACTTGACCCTCATAATGCACTAAAATTCATTTTGTAGACTAAAAGAGTTATAACTATTTTTCACGCAATAAGGTCAAAATTAAGATTTTTTTTAAATAAAAAAAAAAAAAATTTCAAAACTTTCTTTAATTTGTACAGAGATCAAAAATTTCAATCGCGTGTAAGGAACTCAGGATGCTTTCAAATCGTTAATGTCTTATTTTTCCCGTGTTCAATAAATGCGCATTATTTGAAACTTGTTGGTATTCGTTTCTTTAAATTAGCTTCCATATGTTTGATTTATAGGCTTTAATTCATTCTACGGACATGTTATCCCTTAACGTAACCATGAGGACTCACCAAAAAAAAAGATGCATTCTCTAGTAAAGGTTGACAACTGTAGGTAACATTTTCTGCATGATAAAATAATACCAAACGATAGCACCAACATTCAGATGATGATTGGCATCATTATCTTAGTTGGAAAAATATAACGGTGTGCCAATCTGCGAACATTTGATATTTAAGAAAACCATCAGACAATAAACATATCGTTCATTTAGTACAAGACTGGCATAATCCAAAATTCGAAATTTTTCAACTTAGTAATAGAAAATATGTGTCATATAAAAGTCTTTCATTTAGTTTTGCCTATTGTCGATTATTTTCAGTCTGCGCGAAATTTTCATTGTTAAGTTATGTAAATAAATATTTAGTTTAAGTTCAAATGAGAAATTTTTTAACACCTATTTTATATATCAGGTTTTAGTTTTAAAATCCGGCGATCTGTTTGGCAGTTATTAAAATAATAGTAAAATATCATAAAACATTCAACAGTGTTTTATTCAAATGAAGTTTTTTGAGTTATGCCTGTCTTGTAGTAAATGGCGATATGAACAAAGGGAATAATATGGGCATCATAAAATCCATCAACTTCATCTTTTGTACAAGTGTTTATTCATACTTTCCTTTAAACAAATTTTGTTTGTTCCAAGATTATTTTCCACCAAGGAATCTAACTATTTGTCATGAAATCCTGTTGCAAGCACTTAATCCTCGCTGCTTCTAAAGAAACCCTGCAAAACCTTAATACATTCTTAATGAAATGTTAAAGGTCAGCAGCACTTGTTATAGAAAAACTAAACTAGCTATAAAATCCACCTCTATATTATTTTACACACGAGTACATGTTTATTAAATTTTGCACCATAAATCATACAATAAAATGTTGGTTGCGAACTACAAACTCGTATTTACAACACGTTAGGTAGTAAATACTTATTTCTATTCCTTCAGTTTCTCCTGGAGAAATTTTTGAATTTAAGCAAAAAACTTAATTACGACAGTTTGGTTAGCATTAAGTTGATTTTGTAGCCGTAAAATAGTAACATTAAGAACGACGATATTAAACGTAGCAAGAAGTTGTGTATACACATTTGAAAATAAAATATGTGTTGTAAAAACTATGCAATTACTATTCGTGCATATTTTACAGAGTAGAAAAGGTACACAATGTGCTTAGTAGGGTACTGAACAAATGTTCAGTCTTCTCTACGCTCTACACCAAATTTTGTTAAGATCCATTACATAATCCCAGTACTACAAAAGGACCTAATACTGCTCATTAATTTGTAATCAATAAACATATAAAACAAGAATTATTCTGTCTATTTCTGTATAGTAAGATCCTTAATTGACCAACTTCTCATTTAATGGTTTATTACTACTTATCACTTCAAAACATAACAGGATATAGAATTAATACATCCTTCATAAAATGTAGTAGTACGTTTAAAGTTTGTTTTATTTACAATTTCTAAGGCAAACTACCGATAGGCTCCCGCAATATTATGCATGATGATTCGAATACTTTTTCCACTTACTTTAGCTTTTTGCTCTAAAAATAACTGCAGAAAATAGTGTATTATGTTTTCATTGTTTTTGTTACTGTCTATATACGCACATACATAATGTACATATGTTTTTATACCCTATACCACTTTAGTGGGGACGGTATATTGGGTTTGTGCTGATGTTTGTAACATACAAAAATATTCGTCCTATACCCACCTTAAAGTATACCAATCTGTCCGTCCGTCCGTCCGTCCGTCCGTCCGTCCGTCAGGCTGGCTGTCCATGTAAACCTTGTGCGCAAGGTATTGGTCGCAATTTTCAAGATAATTGCATGAAATTTGGCACACACTCTTTTTTCGGCCTAAGGACGAAGCCTATTGAAAATGGTTAAAATCGGTCCATTATTTCACCTGCACAACTAAGTTTTATACAAGCCTTGATGACCTTGTCAAATTAAATAGAGATCGGGCCTCATTTGACCCTAGCTCCCATACAAAGTCCCCTTCAGAAAATTACTTGAATGTCAAAAATTAACTTATAAACACAAATATAGCGATGAAATTAAGCACAATAAAATATTATGTAAATATAAATATATTCACAAAATTTTATCAGGCTTGGTACATATTTGCCCCTAGCCCCCATATAAAGCTTCTTTCTGAAAAATAGTTTTTCATCCATAAATTGCTTAAATGTATCGGGACAAGGTAATAGAAGATAAATGCTTTATTATGAAAAATAAATCACATTTAACATAACTGGTGTAGGGTATTATATGGTCGGTCATGCCCGACTATACATTCTTACTTGTTATATTTTTTTCCTTGTGAAAAAAAGTATAGCTATGTTAAGGATTTGCAAAATAATTTTATAAAATTGAAGTAAGAGGGATTTTTGTATTTAATATTTACAAGGACGAATTATTTTGAAATCATTGTACCGTAAAAATATAATTATGCTACATTTAAACTTAGAATTAGTGCAAAGCTTATATTTAGCAGACTAGAAAACATCTCAGTAAAAACTTTAATATTTAAAAAGTAAAAAAAAAAATATTTTATAATTCGGTTACTGCTTATACACTAGGGCTAGTTCTAATTTTACAATTTACCTATCACCACGTAACAGGTATTACTAAATTAATACCTTCATGAAACCTTCCACACTAAGCGCCTTTCCGTCTAAATATTTTTGGAATCCAAATCTTGTATTATTCTATTTAGAAATTTTGATATTTAAAATCAGTGAAAAATTTTGAACTCGTTTAGTGTGGGAACTTTTTTGTCAGCATCGAAAAAGTGCGTTAATTTGGTGATGTAAAAGTGTATATTTGTAAAAAAAAGAAAAATGCATTATGCATACAGTCATAACTGTATTGTATACACATAAAAGTATATATATTCTGGATTCTTTTTAGATTCAAAGACCATCGTCCTCTGTCCTTTCTCCCATTCAAAAGGAGCTAGAGGGCTAAAATAATATCGATAATATTGGTCTACTGTGGACTTAGATACCAATGAGACGAGGTTATGCAGATCTGTCTACTGTAGGATGAAACCTCCGAACATGTACATTGTGACTGTCAGCCACTATGGCCTCTCAGGGCAAGTATTGTGGGAGGCTCATTTTTTCGCCTAATGAAATATTCAAACTCTCACCGTCTAAAACATTAAGCTTCATACGCGAACTTAATCTCCAATAGTGAAACGAAAAGCTGCACAAAAAATATTACCACAGGACGTAGTGATTTGTGGTCCCTCTACCAATCAATCGGCCTACATACAAAGTCGTCTAGTTCTTAACATCGATATACATATGTATGGGATAATCAGTTAGTTAGTTAGTTAGTTAGTTAGTTAGTAGTTAGTTAGTTAGTTAGTTAGTTAGTTAGTTAGTTAGTTAGTAGTTAGTTAGTTAGTTAGTTAGTTAGTTAGTTAGTTAGTTAGTTAGTTAGTTAGTTAGTTAGTAGTTAGTTAGTTAGTTAGTTAGTTAGTTAGTTAGTTAGTTAGTTAGTTAGTAGTTAGTTAGTTAGTTAGTTAGTTAGTTAGTTAGTTAGTTAGTAGTTAGTTAGTTAGTTAGTTAGTTAGTTAGTTAGTTAGTTAGTTAGTAGTTAGTTAGTTAGTTAGTTAGTTAGTTAGTTAGTTAGTTAGTTAGTTAGTTAGTTAGTTAGTTAGTTAGTTAGTTAGTTAGTTAGTTAGTTAGTTAGTTAGTTAGTTAGTTAGTTAGTTAGTTAGTTAGTTAGTTAGTTAGTTAGTTAGTTAGTTAGTTAGTTAGTTAGTAGTTAGTTAGTTAGGTTAGTTAGTTAGTTAGTTAGTTAGTTAGTTAGTAGTTAGTAGTTAGTTAGTAGTTAGTTAGTTAGTTAGTTAGTTAGTTAGTTAGTTAGTTAGTAGTTAGTTAGTTAGTTAGTTAGTTAGTTAGTTAGTTAGTTAGTTAGTTAGTTAGTTAGTTAGTTAGTTAGTTAGTTAGTTAGTTAGTAGTTAGTTAGTTAGTTAGTTAGTTAGTTAGTTAGTTAGTTAGTTAGTTAGTTAGTTAGTTAGTTAGTAGTTAGTTAGTTAGTTAGTTAGTTAGTTAGTAGTTAGTTAGTTAGTTAGTTAGTTAGTTAGTTAGTTAGTTAGTTAGTTAGTAGTTAGTTAGTTAGTTAGTTAGTTAGTTAGTTAGTTAGTTAGTTAGTTAGTTAGTTAGTTAGTTAGTTAGTTAGTTAGTTAGTTAGTTAGTTAGTAGTTAGTTAGTTAGTTAGTTAGTTAGTTAGTTAGTTAGTTAGTTAGTTAGTTAGTTAGTTAGTTAGTTAGTTAGTTAGTTAGTTAGTTAGTTAGTTAGTTAGTTAGTTAGTTATAGTTAGTTAGTTAGTTAGTTAGTTAGTTAGTTAGTTAGTTAGTTAGTTAGTTAGTTAGTAGTTAGTTAGTTAGTAGTTAGTTAGTTAGTTAGTTAGTTAGTTAGTTAGTTAGTTAGTTAGTTAGTTATTTCGATGATATCTGCAGACATTTTTTCATTGTTTTAAAATTTATCAACTTTTGTAGTACCTTTGGCCTTGACTGTTAGAAGTTGAAAACAAAGTGGTTTACAGGTTGTAGTGCAAAGCTATTGTAGTTGTTGCTTTTTTAGATTTATACTATAAGTAGATGTGTTTCTACTTAGAGCTGATTATACTCGCATTACTTTGCTGCAATTTTACTTTAAAATTTCGTTTAGCTTAGGTTATAATATACAAAATGGAAAGTTTCTTACTCTTTTTTACTTTATTTAATATTATATAATTTTTTTAAGTTTTTATGGTGCCAACTTTTATAGTGGTCATAGTTTTGTACATATAAAATTAAACATCG